>NC_079892.1:822814-934400 GCF_024868665.1 Triplophysa rosa | reverse complement strand
CACACACACAGGGATAACAGCACAATCCACAGCTCGCACACACTCGGTTGAATTGTGAAGAGTTTGTGTAACTGTGACACTCACAACATGACAGCTGATCTATAATCATCCGATGTGTGTTTGACAAATGACACGTACACAAAACACACGACTGCTGCATGTAAACACAAGCGGTGATGCTGTGAATCCCTTCAGATCCTAATGACAGACCTCAAACATCTACGCACACGCTCGCACACACACACACAGATGCCAGAGGGTGAGAGCCGAGCGGTACTGATGTGACGTCCTCATTAGTGCAGAACTCGACCGCTGAGGTCATGTGACCACAGTACGCCAGCCAGCATCCCATGAGACCGGTGGAGAGAGACAGAATCACAGCCATGACACCGGATGAACTCTTCCATCAGATCGCGCGCTTTACATTCACAGACTGAAACTCACGTGCTGCATGAGCGGCTGCAGTTTCGTCACGCCCGAGCTGAGCGGGGATCAAACGGCCGATGTTTTGAGAGAGAAGACAGACGTGTTTCCACATTAAAGAGCGGTAGACGGGCAGGTGAGCTCCTGCCACTTCAAACGGCCTCATGAAGAGGTGACACCCGGCCCTCCGCACCACAAACACCAGAGAGGAGCATCCACACACACACACACACACACACACACACACACACACAATCTAACACAAACCATCATCATTACCAGCCAAATAAATCACTGCCAACTTATAAAATACCTGTTTCTTTGTTCGCTTGTTTATCTCAAAAACTATTTGTGTTTCAATCAAACAAGATACAGTCATCTGTTGAGCGGTAGAAACAGGAAAACGTGCCTGTATTCTTAAATGCAACCAACAAAACTACAACGCAACTGAATAAAAACCTTCTCAGAACTTCGATGACATAAAATGACGTATTAGCAACATTATGTCATTGCTAAACACTATGAAAATGTAAGCATAAAAACATCATTAGTGCAAGGTTTAAACCATTAGCATGTTTTCATAACGTAATGGGAATGTCATTAAAACGTTCTTAAAACAGATTTGTGTTAGCAGAGAAAGAACCAAGTTTTAGGAACGACAAAGAGGAGGCTACACGATGAAGAACATCCAGACTTCAAACCATTTTACGGCAACAAGCATAACTTTCGGTAGACCTCCACGAAGAATCAATAACGCTCGAGTAGTTTTAATTTCGTTGAATACAATGAAACATTAATATAAATGAATATTGATCTGTATGAAATGAATTGATACATTGACACCAAACACAGAGCGAAGTTAACTTCAGAGCAGGCCGCATGCGTCCGATGACAGGGTCTATAACCGTGCGGAGTGAAGTAAAACAACACAGTGATGTTGCGTTCGTGAAGGAGTCCTTCTGGTTCATGAAATCTCTCCCTCGAGCACAGAGAGCGTCTTGAAGTAAGAGTTGAAATAAGAGCCAAACACTTCCAAACCCATCACATGTTTTTAAGGGGAATATTAAAGAAAGATCTGCTTTAGAATGATTCAGGTGAGCGTCTGATGAGTGTTTGGTGTTCTCAGGTGACGTGCTTGGATTAAGATGCTGTCCACATCAACGCTTTCTTCACTCGGCCGAGGGCTGAGCCGCTCTCGCTGGAGAGCTTCAAACAGGCCGACTCGACCGAGACGAGCGCTTCAAGACACACTTCACCTCCAACCAAACCCTCTCAAAGATCTGAACATCAGCGTCTCAGAGACGATTCCTCGAGTGGCAGCGCTACATGACGACAGTTCTCGTCACACTGGCCGACTGTCCCAGCTGCAGTCGTGTGGGAGTCAATTCATTTGCCTCCAATAAAGATTGAATGTCACGGTGGAGCTCAGACTCCCTCTTCCTCATCGCTGACATTTCACTTTAACACACACAACAACAAAGCATGCACAGTTTAAGAAAAGCGTCTTACCATCCCATAACCGCAGTCAGATCCGTCCGCGAGGGGCATGTGCTGTGTACGACAGCCTTTGTGATCTCCCTCCGCGCTGGTGCACCACAGACGCTTGCACTGTTTCTGAAATACACACCAAACATCTGCTACTGTGCCATTTCTCTGAATATCTTCTTCTTTCAGAGTCATATGACGATGCGGAGTAAACCAGCAAACTGTCATTTTAAGTGACGACATCGGTTGAAGGGATCCTCTCACAGGTCTAGTGAAATATCTCGTCTCTGCTTATGAAAACGTGCCCGACGGCTGAGATTTACACGAGCTTTAGCACCGACACACTCGTGCGACTGTTATGAGCTGACGTTGACAGATGTCCTACCATAAACGGACAGACTTGTGATCCGGGGCCGAACATGAGTTCACACTGTCGGTTGGCGTCGTAGAGTTGACCCGGGAGCTGAGCGGGAAGATTATACGTTCTGCCCGGAGGCTCGTCCAAGAGACATTCACCATAACCCGTACTGTTAAACATAGAAACACAACAAATATCAACACACAACAGCTGGTTACAGTGCAATGATGAAACGGAAACCAGCTTATTCTGTCCGTCTTAAAGGGACAGTTCACCCAAAAATGAAAATGATGTCACTGTTTTCTTTTCAAACCTGAATGAGTTTGTTTGTTCTTTACAACACTGAAGAAGATATTTTGAAGTACGCTGATAATCAAACTGAGTTCATTGCATGAAGACAAAACATTCCTCAAAATATCTTCTTTTGTGTTTGAGTCACACACAGATTTACAAACACGCGAGGATGAATAAATGATGACAGAATTTTGTTAAGAAGATATTTTCAGGTCTCCTCACAGGAAGTGAGGAATCTTCTTACCTTTTCAATTCTAGTTTAAGAAAGAAGTTAGGAATGTTCTGTATTCCCCGAAAAAAAAACTTCTTAAGACAGTTCTTAAAATTGATCTTAGGAAAAAAGTTAAGAATGCAAATTCTGGAAACAAAGGCTGTGGTAAGCATCATCATAAAATGACGACAGCATCACGGTTGTCTTAAATCTCAAAAGGTAAGATGTTTAATACATGTATTGGTTGTTTCACATGTGACGTGTTTTGTATCAAGCTAGAATCATAATTTTGACGTTTGCTTTATTAAGGAATTTTTATATTGATATAATGATGATGTCTAATGTTAGCTCCCTTACTTTAGCTTTCATTATTAAAAACAGAGCACTTTTTACATTATTCTGGGACAAAGTGACTCGAAACGGAGAGGATCACAAATATTATGACATAGTAACACACACAAAGTATTACCATAAATATAGCTTAATTTTCAGCACTTGCTAAGATCTTAGCTAACATGCTGATGCTGTTTAACACATCACATGCTAATATATATATATAGGCTATATAAGAATACGAGGTGCAACACGTTTCTTGTGTAGATAAACATGTAAGGGCTAATGTACAAGCAGCCGGTTGTTATGGCAGAAATAAGGGTCTTGTGTCGCACTGAAGGGGCTTATTAAAGCAATAAGCCCCAAGAAGCAGTGGGTTACAGTGCATTTTATAACAGCTAAGGGCGTTGTGGCATGACGCGAAAGGAGTGCCTAAAACCCCGTAGCTGTTATAAAATGCACTGTAACCCACTGCTTCGCGGGGCTTATTGCTTTTATAAAACGGTTATTCCATATGCTTAGCAAGGTTTCATAAAATAAAGTAAATAAAATGATATTTAGGCTATGTGGTGCGGTCAGCCGTTATATATTGAGGTATTTTATAACGGCTTAGAACTCCGCTCAGCCAATCAGAATCAAGGACCAGATTGCTTGTACATTATCCCGCTTATTACACGCCTACTTGCCACATGAGAAGAAAACTGGACATGAAATGTGAAATATTTGATTAGCTCATTTTTACCGAATGCAGACCTTCCGCGCGGAAAAGCCGTTTAGTTTTGGTTTTAAAGTAAGAAACGACATTCAAACATCACGAACAGGCAAATTGGTTTAATCATTTGTAAATATAATGTCATATGTGTTATTAAAAGACATATTTATAATTCATTTTTGTGTAATATTAAACTGCCCCTCTCAAAATGATTTGCAGCATCCGGGTTACAGGTGTTATTAGTTTTGAGCGCTTGTTATTTGAACATAACAATCCTTGGAATGTCGCGACTGGCCAATCAGAATCAAGCACTCAATGAGCCGTGTAATAACTACAGTTACAACACGTGTAATCGTTGACGAAGCATATGTCATTTATTCTTACGACAAAAATGAAGAAAAAAATATTTGAGAACTTTTAAAGAAATGTTTGAGAATCGCACTTATCAACATTCTTAGGAACTTCCTATAATTTATCTTAAGAACAATCTTATATTTGGTCAGTTTCGTGAATCGGGCCCTTGTAGTTTTTTTGTGTCACGTGACAATGGTTTGACATGAATGCAGTGGTGTCTGTAGGTCAAGTGTGAGGTTCATGGAGCCGGTGCCGGGTGGTCTGTTTTGTTACCTGACGGTAAATGATTGACTGGACTTAGTTAGACACCAGACGGCACAAAGAGCGCATTTCAACAGGGGTAAAGTTTTCCTCCTCTTTTCCTTTTCTACACAATGCACAGAACGGGAGCATTTTAGCATCACTGGAAGTCTCTCTCTCGCTCTGTAACGTTGTGTATGTCGTCCCACCACACCCTTTCTTTAAGAGCTACAAAAGAACAGCTGTTTTCAGCAGATTTCATTGAGCGCTCATTGAATTTGTTGGGCTTAAAATCCCTCAATAGCTCATTGAGTTTAAGACTGTATCAAAAACCCATTCAACAAAACAACCTTCATAAAAGTGCGCCGTGTGCTGACGGGAAACTCTCTGATGTGTTATTAAGTGCAGTTTGTAGTTGGCAGTGAAGTCAAACACCTGTTTGTTTCACTCATTAGGGCACTTTCTGATGACACAAAAACTGAAATGCTTCACGTGTGTGTGTGTGTGTGTGTGAGAGAGAGAGAGGTAAACTCATTATATTCCACAAACACCGTTTCAAGTTTTGATTTAGTGATGAAATGTCTCGGCCTCACACACACACACACACATCACCGCGTAACTCGCTCGTCCCGGCTGTGATACAAACTCTCTCTCTCTCTTTTGTGAAGCTCTCTGCATCCACTCGAGCAGAAGATCAAAGGCTCGCGTCCAGAGAAAATCTCATTAGAACTGACATTTCCTGTCTTAAAGGAACTCTGAGAAGCCCTCAATGAGTCGTTGCCCCCGGTTACCGTTGCCGAGGGGCCAAGCACGCCGGCAACTAAATGACTGTTTGTCCGGCACCCCGAGAGAAAGCCGACAGACGCAGACCGAAAGAGAGAGCGCGACCCAATCACGATTCACTCAAAGGTCATTTTAACCTTAAAACCACGACACCAGATCACACTGGTCAAGCGCTGCAAACCAGATAAACCAGTTGCTCAAACACCCGAACCAGTGAGAAACATCAACAAATATCAATCAATCCAGAGACACAGAGAGTGAGACTCACTCGAGGAAATCAGTGATGTGTTTGCGGCTGCATGTGGACCAGGACCACGGACTGGTGTCGTAGTTGAGCGTCGGAGCCATGACGTGATACTGATGCTTGACACCAGACTCACGACACTTCGGACTGTCATCATGAGGCATGTTGAACCTAAAACACACACAAACAACCGCAAAAATTCAACAACATGATGCTAAAAAATGACAGAATACTCATGAACAGAAAACTGTCTCAACGTTGTCTCAGATGTTTCTCTTACACTTGCTCAGGAGAAATGAAACGAGAATCAAACGAGACACGAAGAGTCGGGAGGATTATAGGGCTCAAATAATCAGGATTTGATGAGAAATGTCTGAGCTCATACTGAGACTTTGGATTGCAGACGAGACACATCTGAGCTCAGTTTGACTCATTGAGATCTCTTCTCAAACTCTCATGACAGACACATTTCTGACTGAAATATCTGAGACACACATGAGATCTTACTGACGTCTAAGAGAAATGATTGAGATCTCTGGCCCTATTTGAACGACCTAAGCGCATGTCTACAGCGGACACACAGCTTGTTCTAACGGGATTGGTGCGCGTCCGGTGTGGACAGAATTGAAAATGATAACGGGTTCTAATGCGTTCTCTTGTCGCGTCGCATCTTGCCGCATCCGGTGCAGACACGGTGTTACGCGCACGGCGCAGGTGCACTCAGGGCGTGTCCGAATCCACTTGTGCTAGTTTAACGACAGGAAAACGGTCCATGGTCTAAACGGGTCGTCCCGATTCTCTTAATGAGTCATGGGTGTGTTTTGGGCGTGACGTGCAGCAAACCAATCAGAATCTCATCTCTCATTCCCTTTAAGAGCCAGTTGCGCTCGCTACTTACACAGCAAAGACTGGACGCTTCTCCAGAGAGGAAACGCATCTGCTCGCGCATGCGTGAGGTTAAAGCGCGCACGACCATCTACAGGACAAGCTGGATTTTTAGCTTTATGTGCGCGATAATAATCTTTTACGTTGTACTTCATTTATTTTTTATATTTGGCATGTTTGTGTGCTGCTGCGCTTCCCTCTGTGTAATACGTAAAGTGATGGACCCGCCCAGAGGCGCATTTTCTACTAAAGCGCTCTTTAAATAACAAAACAAATATTGCACTATTGACTTTAGAGCAGCTTTGAGTTGGTTTATGGCGCAGTCTATTTTGGGCGCACAAATGAGCGCAAATGCATTTTCTGTTTAACCAATGCAGCGCAGGACGGGGAAATGAGAACTGAAACCAGCAGAAACACTTGCGCCGCATTGCGCCGGGTGTACGATAAGGCCCTCATGTGTGATGTTTCTGTCTTATGGGAGGGTGGAAGTTTCCAGAAATGGGTTTGTGTTGAATGAAAGCACTTTAAGAGGACGAGCTGCGTTGGAATAAACCCTTCAAAAATAGCAGCAACAATCCGATGAGGTCAGACTTGAAAATTCCAGCTGTCCCATCAAACGCCAACACATTCAGAACAAAGCCGTGTTGCTATCAGATGTTTAGTGTCCTCAACAGGGATTGTGATCATCCTCAATGACAGATCAGAACATCAACACAAACCTGAAGACTCGGCTCAACATTTACTCGTGACGTTACAAACTTTATTTCTGCTGTGAAACACAAAGGGTGTCTCTTCTTACAGAAGATTCATGTTCAGTGTGAACCGAAAACATCTGTGAAAGCAAAACCGCACGACTGGTAACTTGACAGCATCTCCATTTCTGAGTTTAAATCTGTGCACACGGACTTCTGCGAGACGTCGCTGTGAAAGATGTTCAGCGATGAAAGATTGTTGAAATGTGCGTGTGTGTGGAATGTGCTTTGACCAAACAGACGACATTCATCAGCATTAAGAGAGTGAGCATTTGAGAATGAGCGACGGCACGTCCAGAACACGAGACTGACAGATTATAAATGTGACCGTCGCCGTATCGACCGGCGGAACTCCTGCTGCCTGTGCTTTTGGAAAACTTGACAGATCTGAATTCATAACGAGAGGAAGAGACAAACGTTCGGCGGGAGGATGAAATATCGTGAGCGAGCTTTGAGAATGAACTTACACGTGACCGAGTTCATGAGCGATGGTGAAGGATGCGCTCAGTCCGTTCTCCTCGCTGATGGAGCAGCTGCGGTAGGGGTCACACATCGTCCCCAACTCCGCCAGACCTTCACACACACACACACACACACACACACACACACACACACACACACACACACACACAGAAACGTCATCTGGACATGCTACGTTAGCTCTCTCAGGCCTGATCCCTCTTTAAATTGAAGGGATGACAGATCGTGGGCCCTGAACACCTGCGCAGGGGCCCGGTCGCAGGTCACCGAGTTTGACGCTTCAAGAGAAGTCATTGACAAACCCACAGCTGCTGGAGCACGAGCCGCACAGCTGACGGCGTTCATGAACACATTCTCTTTCATCTTCCCTCTAAATATAGCAGAACTCAACATCAGACGTGCAGGACTTCAGAGTCAATCTAGCGGCTCAATCAAATATTCAATTTCTTCTTGTCTGAAGCATTAATCAAACTGTATGTTGAGGTCGAAACCAAAAAACATTTCTCTTCTCTTCTCTGAAGTTTTACATTAAGATGAAGAGTGTTTTACCTAACGTGTCGCACTTGTCTTTCGCTCGGCAGATGTCCTCCCTGCGACACAAACACACACGTCTCATCACACAACCCACACAAACCTACACGTCTTTGGTTTACTGGAAGGAGAAGGTCAAAGGTGAGGGTCAGGTCACCTGGTTATGAGAAGTGCGGTGTCGTGGTGGTCGGGGTGACCGTCGTCTAAAGCGTTGTGACTCTGTTGCCAGACGCAGAAGTTATGCAGCGTCGAGGTGGCGTAGAAGCTTACGTTCGGCCCTTCCTGAGGAACAAGACAACAGCTCATCCAAGAGAAACAACTGCTCACGGCTTGGGATTCTCACCCAATCTTGGTTTAAAAACACCTGTTTCGACAAATTCCCTTTATATTCATTTAAAACAAGGTATGATACGTTTACAGGCATTCATGTCCAATTCTGAAACAATTCTCATTACCGTCACCATTTAAAACATGCTATTGGATAAAAGCGTCCGCTAAATGACTAATGTAAATGTAATGTTCTGCTAAAATCAAGCGAAGCCATGATGCCTAAGCAAGTTTTTATTCATCAGACATAATAAGACATTAATGAAGTACAGTATATTTTAATAGAACATTTCTTTAAATGTGGAAAACTAGCTGTATGGGTAATGAGAAGTCGTGTACACAGCGTGACAAGAGAACATTAGTAGTAGATGTGTTTAAATCAAACTTAATGTAAATATCGCTGTGTTTAAAAAACCTTACAGAGGAGGAGAATATCAGTCCTGGACACTTCCATTATTTCTTCAGTTTTATTATACAGTTTTTTGTCATTAGAGAACACCTAGAAGAACATCAAATTGTTTATTCACGATATTTTAATTTTACTCTGTTTAAATTACAACATACACTGTATGACACACTAAAGGTGCATAAAAGATTCTTCACCGCGATGCCACAGAAGAACCATTCAGTCAAACCATCTCTTTCTTACCTTTCCGTGATCTTTTTTCACCACAAAGAACCTTTTGTGAGACAGAAAGGTTCTTCGGCTGTTAGCGGTTCTTTATGAAACCATTTAGACAGAAAAGGTTCTTCTATGGCATCAAAGCACCTTTATTTTGAAGAGTGCAGATGACCAGACTCTATTTAACCTGGCAGGTCATTCTTTAGTCCAGTGATTTATTCAGAAAGCCTCACGTGTGTGTGTGTGTGTGTGTGTGTGTGTGTGTGTGTGTGTGTGTCTTGTGTACCTGCTCGTTGTGTATGACGATGAGTTTGACAATCATGATGTTTATGAGGTTTCCCACACTGGGGTCTCGGTAGATCGCAGCAACCTGAAGCAAGATACAAGCAAACCAAAGTGTGGATATAAAACAACACCCTTCAAGAGATCACGTAAGCCTGAGAGTCTGTCAGGAAGTCATTAAGTCTCTCTAAACGTCCCGTGTGTCTGTGTGAAGCCAAAGGGCAAACCTCAACAAAACCACTGACAGACAGACAGACAGATCACAGATGGAAGCTGCCATAAATCACCGTCAGACACACCAATGGCGTCTTCTGATTGGCCAAGAGAACTGTGACATCATCAATGCAGAGCGCTCTACTGACACACGAGTGAATGGCGCTCAAGTTGAAGGCATTGCATTGTGGTAGGGCTGCTCGATTATGACAAAAATCATAATCACGGTTATTTTGCCCAATACTGAGATCCCGGTTATTTAACACGATTACTCACTAACTTTAAAAAAACATCGAAAAATAAAAAACTCGGCTTTTTATCTGTGAATTCAACTGAAGCATAAATGTAAAGAGAGAGCACAGCTGACCGCTGCATAGGGAAGGGCTGCGCTGTGGATTTAAACCACAAGAGAAGAGAGGATCCTTGCCAAATGGAACGCGGCACAATAATCGCTTTACCTCCATTATTTTGTTTTTGTAATTGTTGAAGGCCAAAATTGACGATTAGGATTCATTTTCGATGAATTGCACAGCCCTACATTGTGCTCATGTAGCGTCTCATGCATGATGTAAACAACACAACACGTCAAAATATCATCGATTTATGAATATATCAACTCAAAGAACTGAAGACATGGACTCAATTAATGATTAAAAAACGATCAAATTCTCTTTCAAACCGATTGAGACGTTAATGAGACCAACTGCAGATTTCACGAGCTTGAATATAACAAGAACATAAAACAACGAAACTATCATTTTGTTTCCAGAGGAATAATTTATTGCTCAGATGAGACTCTTTCATAAGGTTTTTGTTCCATCAAGGTATCTCGTGTTTTTTCTCAACCCAATTTAATTCAAGAGTTCAAGAGAAATTGATCATATTGAGATATCAGACTTTTTAACTTTGGCATCTTGGCTCCCAGTTTGAGACTCAACTAACTTCAGGAGAAACATCTGAGAAACAAGAGACCTCACCATTTGATCTCCGGAGAATCCATCGAGACCTGATGTGAACGTTATCTTTCTTTAAACAACACATACTGTCCAGTAACTGAAGAGAGAGAGCGTAATAAAGGAATCCTTCACTTACTACGGACATGATAGTGAGTATGTAGTGCTCCAGGTTCCGTCCGTGATGTCTCACCATCTTCACATCGGCCGTCACCATCAGCTCAACGAAGCGCGGGTACGACAGGAAGCGTTTCTTACGGGAATGAGCATCGCTGGGATCATCTTTGGAGTGGGCGGTGCGCTTGTGAAGGGTTTCCTGTAACGATGTCACTTCCTCTTTGAGAGTTCTGTTGCTATGGAGACTGACGCGTGTGCTGGCATGATGTTCTGTGAGACAGAATGAAGAAATGCTCAAGTTGAGGCGTTCACTGACAATATGATGTGCGTTTCATACAGTCTATGCTAAAGTCAGGGTATGCGCAGCCATCTGCGTGCACGTGTGCGCTCTGATCTACAGCTGCGTGATGTGGGATTATGTCAGAGCGGAGGGTGCTGGAATGAAGCTCACAGCTGAAGCCAAAACCTTTTCAGAAGAGCCACGCTCTCACATTATGAGCGTGATATCAGACACTTCAGTTAAATGAAAAAGAAAGTGTCTTTAGGTTTAAGAGGAAATTCTGGTTAATCACTTCAGGCCACACATCATCATCATCATCATCATCATCATCATCATCATCATCATCATCAGGTCAGCCGTCACTACAGGAAACTCCTGTGAATTAAAATGACACAGTTTAAACCGCAAGACCTTCTCCAGTGAGCGCTGGTCTAAAGAACGGCTTCCACACACACCACACAACACAAACACATAATCTACTGTAAACTCCACATGTGTTGACATAACCTCTAACACACAAACACACACATCAACACTGATGTAAACACTGACATCATTTGTGGACGCCGTCAACAGTTAACATCAATTTACAGAAATCCATCATATTTGACTTTCTTCACGTAACCAATCACAAACCTGAGAAGCACATGTGTGTAGAACAACCGAACATTATGAACACTGTTGAGGAGAGACAGAATCTTCAGCAGGTGACAGGTGAACATCTGCAGACGTGTCATTACAATCAAACACCGGAGAGAAATGAAGACAATAAAGATACATGTCATGAAGATTACCACACACACACGCGCAAACACGCACGCACACACAGACACACACACAAACACACGCGCAAACACACACGTGTGCACACACACAAACACACAAGCTTGCACACACGCAACACATGCACGCACGCACACACACACACAAACACACGCGCAAACACACACGCGTGCACACACACAAACACACAAGCTTGCACACACGCAACACATGCACGCACGCACACACACACACACACACACACAAACACACACACGTGCACACACGCAACACATGCACGCACGCTCATACAGACACACGCACACACACGCGTGCACACACGCAAACACACAAGCATGCACACACGCAAACACACAAGCGTGCACACACGCAACACATGCACGCACGCACACACAGACACACACACACACGCAAACACACAAGCGTGCACACACGCAACACATGCACGCACGCACACACACGCGCAAACACACACGCGTGCACACACGCAAACACACAAGCATGCACACATGCAAACACACAAGCGTGCACACACGCAACACATGCACGCACGCACACACAGACACACGCACGCACACACACGCGCAAACACATACGTGTGCACACACGCAAACACACAAGCATGCACACACGCAACTCATGCACGCGCACACACACTCACATATGTGTGCACACGCGCAAACACATGCACGCACACACACACACACACACATGCGCACACAGACATACACACACACACGCAAAATGCACACACATCTCTTTTAGCAGCTACATCCCGCTACAAGTTCAGAGCTTTGACCTTTGACCTCATCAGTGTGAACTCTGCACAAACCAAACATCCTAAAAGTTTCTCAGTTCCTAAAAAATTATAAAACACTCCACAAACAACAAACTCCAGAAACAACTACAACAAATCACACACACACACAATGAACATCTGTCATGTGACCTCGGTTACATCAGCAGAAGTCGTTTAAAATCTGAAGCAATTTCAGACATATCAGCAGAACAAACGTCTTTACTCTCCAGCACACACACACACATCACACACACACACGCACACACACACACGCACACACACCCACACACACACACACGAGCAGCGCTGCATGTGTGCAAAACAAACACATAGTTTCCTCGCCTCTCTTTTGTCCTCATTCACAGACGGGATGTTTTTTTGTGTGAAACTCGACTCCTGAAAGGGTGAAATCCCTGAGCAAACATGAACAGGAAGATCCTGTGGCTTCAGTAAACACGTGTGTGACATCACTGACAGCACACACTTAACATGACAGATCACACAGAGGCAAGAGTTTCAGAAGATGTCATCAAACTGAGCTCAGATGTGTCTCGTCTGCAATCAAAGGTCAATCTTATTGAAGATCTCGATATCAACTCAAACATTTCACCTGGACAATCTACATTCATTTACACCTCCTCTCTTTATTTCTTCTGAGAGTAAGCTGATGCTCACATGAAACACAACAGAGAACTCCATCAAATCTCCTGAGCTGTGAAAGAGAATATAGAGCGCTCGTGTCATCATCAGCCCACAGTTTGAGTGGGTGAATCAAGTGTCTCTCTGTCCATCAGCACACAGACGTCTGTTGTCCCGCAGCGAGCTGGACTCTAGAGAAGCCCTTTTCTGACCACCACCTCAAACTCTCTCAGAACTCCTTATACAGTCCATCACATCACCAATTAATAATCTATCATCAATATTACTAGAAATAATAAATATTTGAAAGTCAATAATAGCTGTCCAGCAGACACACTGGTGTGTTACTGACACAATAATAAATCCATGAAGCTTCAGTAGCCGAGATGAAGATGAAGATGATGATGATGAGCGCCTCTGCGCCGCTTCAAAGCAAAACAAAATCATCTCACTCATTTAGAACTCTTTCTATGAGAAACACACACACAGAGATCACAGACAGAGAGATGAATCAGATGAAGCGGCCCGTATCCTCATGGACCGTCATCTCTTTCATTTGACCACCAGCTCAACAAAGACACTCGCAAGACAGAGAGATTAACACCAGCATAATCATTAGAGCCTTTACAGACAAGTGCTCACACACACACACACGCACGCACAAGCACGCACGCACGCACACACACACACACACGCACGCACACACACGATGTCAGAGAATGATACAGAGAATCATCTGTATTAAACGCACTCTGTGAAGTAATACTTGTGGATAATTAAGTGAAAACCATCGTTTCTGGAGGACACTGACATCATCATCAGAGTGTTTTTGAGGTTGTAGAGTGACAGACGGTGTAAATGGATCCACCTGCAGGCGTTGAGAAGAACCGAGACGTGGAGAGCCCTTATCATGGAAACACGTCTCTCAACATGGCTCATGACACCAGACTGACGTGAGATCAGATCAGAGAGTTCGGGACTCTAAAACACACGTCACGTTACAATCTGTTCAATCTGGACCGACACCGAAGAGCCTGTGACACAACTACTGCTAGATCAAAACATTATTCATGCAAAAGAGTATTAAAGGGACAGTTCACCCAGAGCCATTGAGAGAGAGAGTCGCGTCAACTCCGTTGACTCCAATGGAACAGTTTTTTCACAGCAATGGAGGCTCTCAATAGTTACTAGTGAGGCACAGAGCTGCGACTAAACAGACCAACTGAGGTAAACGTCTAACCCATTTAAAGATGAAAGCCATTTAATGAATAAAAAAATGAAAGAAATAAAGCATTTCAAGAGAAAACATAACTTCCTGGAACTGTCTGAAGGCTCCATGAATCACGTGACAGAACTCTCTCTCTCTCAACGGCTCTGAGTTCACCCAAACAGGAAGTTTCATCATCATTTATTCTCTCTCATGTGTTTGTAAATCTCTAAGTGAGTCTTTCTTCACTGGAACACAAAAGAAGATATTTTGAGAAATGTCTTAGGGGTTTCAATGGCGTTCAGTGTTGTTTGATGATCAACGTTCTTCAAAATATCTTCTTTTGTGTTCTGAAGAAGAAAGAAACTGCTTTTGTTTCTACTTCAATACAGGTTTGACATGAGGATGAATAACTGATGACAGAATTGTGATTTTTGGGTGAACGTCCGTATATAGAGTCAGTGTTTATACACAGATCATTTTCGCTAATCACGGTTGATATAGGATATAGAAAGTAATTGGTATTAAGTAACTAAATACTTTTTGGAGAGAGTCATTTGTACAGTAATTAGTAACTAGTAATTCATTACTTTTTCAGAGTAACTTACCCAACACTGCCCGTCGCCCGTGTCGTGTCTGTAAATCAAGTTTCCTCTAAGCTTCATCTCTCACCGTGTTCAGAGCTTCATTTGTGTGTTCCCCGTCCACCGTCCGCACCGACTGTCCACAGCAGGTTATATAATGACAACATAAAAGAGTCTTTGTGAGGGTCAGTGATGTCACCGTCCTTTATGTGTGCTTTTAAAGCAGAGGTCCCGGGCGGCTGTGCTGCGATTGGACGGAGAGCGAGTGGAGACGACACATGAAAGGGATGATGGGACGTGCCAACTGTCCCAGTTTTCTGTGCCAAGTGTCTCTGAGATCAAACCGCTCGGGGTTTTCTCACGAGTCGACCAGTGAACGTCATTTGCAGTAGGTCAAACTGAGAGCGGATTGCAGAATTGTTGAGAGACGGGCATGTGTTTGAAAACATCACAGGAGGAGTAAAAATGAGTTTGTGGTTTGTGTCGAGAGAAATCTTACATTTAGATCTGAGTGCAGAATGTTGAGATTTCTTCTCAAACCTGGTAAGATGAGAGAAACTGAAGACATGACTTTGGTCTCTGTCTGCTCCTCCAAGCATTCTGTTTGTCTCTTGAATGATGGTTGCACGAGGTCGGCGGGTGAATGTTTTCAGTCCATTTCAGATGTTTTGATTGTGACAGACGTTTTGTTTTAAGGTTCTTGCCAACGATCTCTCAATGTCGATTTGGCTCACCGTGCTTTCTTCAGAAATAAAGCTCTCAGGTCAATATGAATGTTGGTGTGGTCTCACCGACAGATGTTCAAAATGATCTGTGTATAAACACTGACTCTATATACGGACGTTCACCCAAAAATCACAATTCTGTCATCAGTTATTCATCCTCATGTCAAACCTGTNACTGACAGCACACACTTAACATGACAGATCACACAGAGGCAAGAGTTTCAGAAGATGTCATCAAACTGAGCTCAGATGTGTCTCGTCTGCAATCAAGAGATGAAGCTTAGAGGAAACTTGATTTACAGACACGACACGGGCGACGGGCAGTGTTGGGTAAGTTACTCTGAAAAAGTAATGAATTACTAGTTACTAATTACTGTACAAATGACTCTCTCCAAAAAGTATTTAGTTACTTAATACCAATTACTTTCTATATCCTATATCAACCGTGATTAGCGAAAATGATCTGTGTATAAACACTGACTCTATATACGGACGTTCACCCAAAAATCACAATTCTGTCATCAGTTATTCATCCTCATGTCAAACCTGTATTGAAGTAGAAACAAAAGCAGTTTCTTTCTTCTTCAGAACACAAAAGAAGATATTTTGAAGAACGTTGATCATCAAACAACACTGAACGCCATTGAAACCCCTAAGACATTTCTCAAAATATCTTCTTTTGTGTTCCAGTGAAGAAAGACTCACTTAGAGATTTACAAACACATGAGAGAGAATAAATGATGATGAAACTTCCTGTTTGGGTGAACTCAGAGCCGTTGAGAGAGAGAGAGTTCTGTCACGTGATTCATGGAGCCTTCAGACAGTTCCAGGAAGTTATGTTTTCTCTTGAAATGCTTTATTTCTTTCATTTTTTTATTCATTAAATGGCTTTCATCTTTAAATGGGTTAGACGTTTACCTCAGTTGGTCTGTTTAGTCGCAGCTCTGTGCCTCACTAGTAACTATTGAGAGCCTCCATTGCTGTGAAAAAACTGTTCCATTGGAGTCAACGGAGTTGACGCGACTCTCTCTCTCAATGGCTCTGGGTGAACTGTCCCTTTAATACTCTTTTGCATGAATAATGTTTTGATCTAGCAGTAGTTGTGTCACAGGCTCTTCGGTGTCGGTCCAGATTGAACAGATTGTAACGTGACGTGTGTTTTAGAGTCCCGAACTCTCTGATCTGATCTCACGTCAGTCTGGTGTCATGAGCCATGTTGAGAGACGTGTTTCCATGATAAGGGCTCTCCACGTCTCGGTTCTTTGCCAAACACCTCATAGATGATGTTCCTCAACACACTTAACTCCGCCTGTATACGTCTGGATTTCCTCACACACGTGGCACATACAGTCATACTGAACAACTATCACAAAACAGTAAGCAGCACACAATCTGAGTTAATCCCGCGGCACATTTCCCCTCACAACAAACACCCTCACTCTGAAACTCAGCTATTCTACAATCACTGAGGCCAAAAAACGCTCAAACTGTGGCGAGATTGAGTCCAGACAGTGAGCAGCGTTGGCTCGAGCCGGTGGGTCTTAAAGACTCTGGCTGAGATCTCACACACACTGCCAGCAGCAGCAGGAGGAGGAGGAGGAAGAGGAGGTGGAGCAGGAGGAGGAGGAAGAGGAGGAGGAGGAAGAAGAGGAGCAGGAAGAGGAAGAGGAGGAGGAGGAGGCGGAGCAGGAGGAGGCGGAAGAGGAGGAGGAGGAGGAGGAAGAGGAGGAGGAGGAAGAAGAGGAGCAGGAAGAAGAGGAGCAGGAAGAGGAAGAGGAGGCGGAGGAGCAGGAGGAGGAGGAAGAGGAGGGGCGATGGGCGGGCTGCTCGGGGAGACGGGTGTAACAGTTTACAGGTGATTATAACAACACAGACAGAGATTAACAGAACCAAACAAAGCCAAACCACCAGATTTAACACAACGTTCAACTGTGCTGCTGCTGCTGCTCAAATTCATGCTAAATTGAGTCCCAATGCAAGACATCCAACAACATTCACAACAGAACTCCGATTATAAAAAGAAAAGGACTGAGACACAGGCTTAAAGCCAAGAACATCTCTTCAATACACACCAACGTGATTTAACGAAAAACAAATGATCTGAGCCGTGAACAAGCACATTCGAGCAACAGAAATGTGATGTTGCCTTTGAGAATCTGAGCAGAGTTCATGACTCACGTGTCCAGCCGTGACACGCACGGACAACACCCTGATCAAAAACACATCCACATGCCTCAATTACAGTCGGTTTTGAAATGGCATGACAAATATTAACACATCCTTTCAGCCGCCACCACCCACAACACCATAGCAACCACGCTAACTACTGTACTCTACCCAGAACTGATGCAGCAGGACAAACACACACTTTATAATGTTGTGTACGAAGAATCCTGCTGTTTAATATCCAAACCTCAGCGTCACTAGAGCTTCATCAAAGGGTTCCGTATCTCAGCATCTGGAGCTCTCATCACACCCTCTTTTAATCCTCATGAATTGTATATCTGCTCGACTCTTTGGTGCATGACCCACATTCAATGTCACAACACAAGGAATATTCTAGAGTAGCTTAAACCCCACAGACAACATCTGCGAAACAATGACAATTACCACAAAAAAACTGTTTCTACCTTCAGTAAAAACCCTGCTTACACATTATATGTAAATATTTAGAAAGAAATTAACAATCATAATAACTTACGGTAACTACTGTAACAATAACTATAAAGATACCAACAGATAACAACGTTACATTTACGTTATGTTCATAACGTTACGATTGCACGCTGAAGTTTCACATTATAAATGCACAAATGCCTTAAAGGGGTCATATGGCGTGAACACGTGTTGTTCTGTGTCTTTGGTGTGTTATAAGTCGCTCATGCATGTATTAAACGTGTAAAATAGCAGAAATGAAAGTGTGGGAACAAAAGAGTCATTCTATGTAAAGCGAATGCTCACCCAGACCTGCCTGAAACACCTCGTGTAGCCACACCCCCACAAATCTACCTCAGTTGGTGGTCTGATTTGACTAAGACCGCCCAAATGTATACGCAAGTAAGGTGGGCGTACCTGTCAGTACAATTGAAGAGGAACCTGATGTTCCAAATATGGTCAGAGGCGTCACATTTCCCTCACACGCTTGCAGTATTCCACCAATCACTACGCACTGGTGAACTGGCCAATCACAGCACACCTCGCTTTTCAGAGCCATGAGCTTTGTTAAACATCAGCGTGTTTCAGAGAGGCGGAGCAAAGAGGAGATACAAACATGCACGTGTGTGGAAAATACAGCGTTTTAACCTTAAATGGTGTATACACATTACATCACATCTAAAACAAACCATAATATGACCCTTTAAATCTAAATGGATTTTGATTGGCCCTCAATGTTTTATTGTTCATCCGCTGAACGATTTCGATTCATGCAAAAATAAGAAGAACATGACACAACTAAAGCACCGCTCACATAGAGGAAACTCCGCCCACAACGATTACATCCCAGATGTTTCTCCGCCTCTTAAAGGAATATTCTTAACACCTCACTGCTCAAACAACCTGTTCTGAGACTCACAAACAGACTCCAAATAAAGAAGAGGGGTCAGGCTGCCCTCTAATCACACACATAACACAAGAACACAAGACCGCACACACACGTGAAGAGGGTTTGCATGTGTTTAACAGCAGCACAGGAGATGAATGTGTGTCAGTCAGAGCGGTGGAACGTCTGAGTCTCTGGACTTGATTTACTTTCATTAGACGAAGAATTTCAATAACTGGCCTTCATAATGAAGACGCTAATCCTCACAATAACACACATGCCAAAGAGCACAGCACGCTGAAAGTGAGCCAGCTGAGACCAGGACGCTAACAGAGAGCATTTCCACTTGTGTTCTTGTGAATCCTACAGTATTTTCCTGAACTTTCAAACACCCCTCTTTCATTTCCATCCCTTCACAGCGTTCCACAGACACCTGTCGCCCTCACCTGAGGTCGTGCATGGCTGCGCGTCAGGTGACTTCCTGTGCACATCAGGTGACTTCCTGTGCACATCAGGTGACTTCCTGTGCGCGTCGTGTTTGTAGATGAGGTGAGGTTTGTTATGTTCGTCCTCATATTCTCCGTCAGCGCTCATCAGGGGCTCGAGGAAGAACTGACCGCTGCGTGTGGTGAACGTACCCGCCTGCAAGAGCAAACACACAATGAGTCACATCACCATAAAAACAGACACAATTTGCACTGTTACACACAAGAAAGAAAGGCCGGTAGTTGAACAGCATACCAGCAAATAATGAAGTGGAAAATGGGATTTGGACCGTTTGAATGAATGGAAATTGTGTGACACACGCTGAATTAATTTTCCACCGTCGGCCCGAAAGAAAAGCACGCTTGTGTGTGCACGTCGTGAGGCGCACGTACTGTAACAGAGCCGACGATAGTTCCTGTCATTTCCTTCTACGCTCAATAAACCTGACACGTGTGAAAACATCATCCAGCACTTCTTCTAAACACAGTTCTGAAAACATCACCGGCCTGATGTTTCTATCTCTCTGCCAGCGTGACCTTCACTGGTTCAACATCATCTTTCAACAAACACCCTGACATCATCCTGACATGTGCAAATGAACATTTCATCATTCTAACAGACAGCAGGTTATCTTGTACACACCGGGGGTTCTCAACCTTTTTGACTCCAAGGCCCCCCATGGTCTTTAAAGGGATACTTCACTCAAAAAAGATTTTTTTTGTTCAAAACAAATCAATGTATACAGGTTTGGAACAATCTGAAGGTGAGTAAATGTTGACAGAATTTTCATTTTTGGATGAAGTATCCCTTTAACAATATTCAAAGCCCCCCTTCCTATTCACATAAACTCAACATTTCTACCCAATAGAATGATTTAGAGCTTGACATTAACTGGAAAAACGTATTCATTATAAAAATGGTCAACTAATAAGAAATGACAGAAAGTTCTGGCATGAAACTCTAGGGGCCCTATCGTACACCCGGCGCAACGCGGCGCAAGGCACAGCGCAAGTGTTTCTGCTAGTTTCAGCCCGACACAGTTCTCATTTTCCCATCCTGCGTTGTTTAATTAGCAAATGCATTTGCGCTCATTTGTGCACCCATGGCGTGCTGGTCTAAAAAAGAGGTGTTTTCAGGCGCATTGATGGTGCGTTGCTATGTTGAGGAACTGAAAGTAAACTGCGCCATAGACCAACTCAAACCTGCTCTAAAGTGTAAAGTCAAAGGCGCAATTTTTTTTGTTATTTAAAGAGCGCTTTAGTAGAAAATGCGCCTCTGGGCGGGTCCACAACGTGCTACTAACGTGCTCTTTAAATAACCAAAAAACATATTGCGCTGTTGAGTTTAGACCAGGTTTCAATTGGTCAGTGGCGCAGTCTGTTTCAATTGCCTCAAAATAGCAACGCGCCAACAATGCGCCTGATCACACCACGTTTTCAGACAGCACGCCCATGGGCGCACAAATGGGCGCAAATGCATTTGCTATTTAAACAACGTGGCGCAGGACATGAAAACGATAACTGTGTCGGACTGAAACTATCAAAATACACTCGCATCGTGCATGCCGCCGGATTGCGCCGGGTGTACGATAAGGCCCAAGATGGCGCAGTCCTATAGTCTAACCCAATCTGACGTAATAACTTTACCACACGGCGCAGCTGATTGGTTCTGTATCAGCAGCCAATGAGATAGCTACTCAATGTTTAAATCTTGGCTAGTGATTGGCGTAGCACTGCAGCGCGTTTCAGAAACCCGCCTCCTTCCCCAGCTCCACAGGTATAGATCTGCTACAGGGTGATCATGTACTCTATACTCTATACTCTATTCCTTACATGCACACAGCAGCATGTTGTGGATGTATTGGCAGTAGCAAGTCTCTGTATTTGCTCCGCAGCATCAGCAGCAGCAGCGTAGCAGATCTATTCTGCCAAGACCAAATACATTTATATGTCATGTACACTACCATGCTAAACCCTCCGCGAGTTGTCATGACAGAATTGTTTTTGTTTTTCGTATGTACTCAATGCTCATTTTGTGTCATTTAAAAATATCAGTCATCTTGAGGCCCCCTTGGAAGGCAACGGCCCCCCCTGTTGAGAACCACTGATACACACAGACGAAAGCACAGAGAACAGCAGCGTTCATCAGACGCAGTGACAGATGAGGAAATATTTCCACAAGAACTGAGAGAATATCTGACACACTCACTCACAGCCCTGGGGATGGAAACATGACATAAGTCTGCCTTCACGCGTGTACTCGATGAATACAGTACTGATTGACACGTACACACACAAACACGCTGCGACTTGACTCGATACAGTTCACCAGCCCTTACAAACACATACTATGGTGATACCGCGGTACACTGACGCTGTCACACAGCAGCTGTTAACCACTACATATGACAAATAAACCACACATGCGAAAAATAACAAAACTAACAATGAAGATAAAGCTCTCTTGTGCTACAGTATGTTATATTATAAATATACGTAAATATGAGTTTTTTCCAAAGAGATAACTTCATTTTAACTTGAATTTTTTTTAAATCATGTTTTTTTATTGTGCATTCCAATGAATATTATGAAGCCATAATAACAAAAAAAGATACAGCTAACTAACATAATAAAACACAATAAAAGCATGATAACATAATATGGCTGTGCAATTCATCGAAAATTAATTGTAATCGTCAATTTTGGCCTTTAACAAAATAATCGAGGTAAATTATTGATCCTCTCTTTTCTTGTGGTATAAATCCACAGCGCAGCCCTTTCCTTCACAGCGGTTCAGCTGTGCTATTTCTTTACATTTATTTTTCAGTTGAATTCACAGTTTAAAAGCCGAGAATTTTTTTATTTTTAAAAGTTAATGAGTAATTGTGTCAAATAATCGGAATCCCAATATTGGCCAAAATATTTTTTGCCGTAATCGAGCAGCAACTATAACATAATAAAAAACATGATTTTTGATTTTTTGATCTCTTTCTGGAAATAAACTCTTCAAATTAACTAAATAAAATAACACATTCTTAACAGTTTAGTTTAAGTGTTCGCTGTCACACCACAGGACACACGGGGCTGCACGATTATGACCAAAATCACAATTGTCGATTATTCACCTTGATATTATAATTGCGATTATTATTGTCGATTAATAGATTCTACTTTGACGTTTTGAAATGTTTTATAACTTTCTGCGATTACGTAATTGTTTCACCCGTAATTGTAATCCCGATCAGTTGTTTTGATTAATTGTGCAGCCTTATGCACACAGGTTGGGTAGATTTGTCAACTAAAGCATGATCACATTTGTTGAGTGCAACTGAATTATGGCACACGAATAAAAGAGTTTCATGTGAACATCCAGAAACTCATTCAGGCTGATGACATCATTCTCATAAACTCATAAAGACGAACACTGAAGGTTATTACGCTCGGGTGCGGACGGACGCTGTCAACAATCTGACATCATCATCACCTGTGAGAGGCGCAGACATCAGCACACGTATCAGAAGCGGTTGAGTCTATGTACAGCACACAGATCTATGAATCCATTACGACAAAACACAAAAGTAGGTTTTTGCAGTCTGTCTGTATAAATTCTTAAGCGTTAACACCGTCCAAATTCATCAAAATTCATTAACAACTTCAAAGTTACACACGCCGCTCTCAACACATCTTTTGGAAAATGATTTGAAATTTCATTCAACTCATGCATGTTGTCACACAGCAAACTGAAAGCACTTTCTCCGGCTGTTCTCCAACATCACCCGAGGACGGACACGCGACTGACGCTGATCCTCTCTGTGCGTCATGTGATGTATGACTTGATGACCTCATCAGATATGACATCACCTGCAGCTACAGACTGCTGCATTTACTGCGACGGGTAATCGCCTCATCTAATGAACAAACGACTGTATGCAAACGTGTCAGGAGAGCATCCTCAGGAAACAGCGCCACGACCAGCAGGAAGCTGATTGGCCAAATCCGGCTTAAAGGGACAGCTCACCCAGAAATGAAAATTCTGTCATCCTCATGTCATGTCAAACCTGTACGAGTTTCTTTCTTCTGCAGGACACAACAGAAGATATTTTGAAGAACGTTGATCATCAAACGACACTGAACTCCATTGTATGAACGCCAAGCTGGCGGTCCAGTAAAGGAAGTTTTAAAGCAGTAAAGAAGCTGAAAGCTCGTGTGAATCCGTCTGTCATCTCTGCATCAGTCTACACATCTAAAATAACCACATTCATGTCAACAGACTGCTGTTAACCTAGAGAAGAACTCAAGAACACTTCTGTGTGTGTGTGTGTGTGCGCGTGTGTGTGTGTGTGTGTGTGTGTGTAAACTCACGAGTCCAGCGCACAGACTGAAGACGGCCCGATGTTCCTGTTGAGCGTTCACGTGTCCTTTAAAGAAACAGTGTCGAAGGTCTGCGTCCCGATGCTCTTCTTCTCCCAGATGATCCACCGTGTAGGACGGAGCGATAAATCCAGAATCAGCCGTGAGGTTGAGATGAAAGCTCTGACCGAACGCCTGGATGCGGTACTGAGCCCTCACACCTGAGAGCTGGGCGTCAGAGCTGCGCTTCCTCCTGCGGTAGTGCAGCCGGTGCGGGAAGGACTCTCCAAACTCATTCAGTCGCACCGGTGTGATGATCTCATACGCTGACAGCTGGCCAATGAAGCTCTCTGAAACACACGCACACGTAACAGTTATACTGGAGCACTTTAATCCAAAGTGACTTACAGTGCATTAAAACTACACACTTCATCAGTGTGTGTGCGTGTGTGTGTGTGTTTGCGCACTAGATCTTTATGTAGAAAAATGACTCAACTGGTGTCCAGGAGATGTTCAGTGCATGTATGAAGTTCGCACAAGTCTAGATCAACACGTTCCACTAACATTTGCCATCCACACTTCAACACTACATCTATTGCTTTGTTGTGAAATGTCTTCATTTTAAAGTGTGTTTGTGCAGCTTTCAAACACATGACAGACTGACAGAATGACGCTTTAAATGTGAATTTAAGTAATGAAACACCATTTGGTGCTATTCTATAAAACAACACAACATACAGACCATCATAAACTTACAGTGTGCAAACATACTGCCATTTTCATGACATACACACGATATTGACACGTTATATTGTTCATTTAATCGTCAATACAATCGACTTTAAAGATGCACAAAACCACATTAAAACTAAAAAAGCCCATTTTATCTGTATTGGAAGCTGACTTAAGAAGAACAAGTTGCCGTTATTCCTCGTGCAGTAAATGTGTCTTTACCTTGTTTGGGGTGCAGTTTGTGCGGGTGCGCGATGCGTAAAAGCGCGGAGAGGTGCCACACGAGTCCCAGCAGCCGGAGCGCAGGACCCCGCATGATCTCTCTCTCTCTCTCTCTCTCTCTCTCTCCGGCTCTGATCCTTCAGCTACAGCTCCAGAGACCCGCCGTCATACCGTTAAAACATCCGTGCACATGCGCTCCGGTTCACTCATTCCGCGCACGGAAACCCGGCGGCGAACTCAACTCTCTCTCTTTCTCTCACACACTCAATGTGTGTGCGTTTGTGTGTGTGCTGATCCGTGCCAAGGGGCTTTTTTCGCTCCCCCTCAACACACACACACGAGAGAAAAAGAGAGAGAGCCAGAGATCTCGGCACGCCCCCCGCACCACCGCCGTCTCCAAACTCAACCAGTGCATGACAACAAATACACGTTTATTGACAATGAAATGTCACGGTCATTGTGTTTATGAGAAACAGAGTTTTGAGTTACGAGGTTAAACGGCAAACAAATCAAGTGAACATTTATTTATTGCATGTACAACAATTCTGACAAAGTTAATGTAACAAAAATGCACAATTAGAGTTTCATTAGTTCCTTAATGTATAATCCAGCATGAACTACGATCAATTAAACATTTTAGCAATCTTTATGCAAATGCAGTTTTTCATTGTTTGTTTGTGTTAGGTCAGTGTACATTAACTAATGTTACAATATAATGTTTTATATTAAATATCTATTTGTCAAAGTGTAGAAATGAACATTATGCTGTAGAAGTTTTGTTCAATGTTTATGTAATGACAAATGAAACTTGTAAAGTGTTACCACCTTTATCAACTATACAATATTTACTATAATATACTATATTCTGAGATTTTCCGGGTAACGACTGAGGAGCCCTTGAGCAAGGCACCTGACCCCTACTTGCTCCCCGGGCGCTGCAGTGATAGCTGCCCACTGCTCCGGGTGTACGTGTGGTCACCACTTGCTGTGCGTGTGTTCACTACTCTCTGGATGGGCTAAATGCAGAGGTCACATTTTGGGTATGGGTCACCATATCTGACAAATCGCTCACTTTCACTTTATATATATATATATATATATATATATATATATCATGTATAAGACATCAGAATGTGTGACTGACCAATCAGAATCATATTCTAACACGCCATGTAATGAAGCTAAAATTAAGAGTTTGTTTTTCACGCTTAGAGATTTTTAAAATACAGCCACACTGCAAAAAAATTCAGAAAAACAACTATTTATGAAGTCAGTCTGACAGGTGCAATGCAAAGCGTCGGGTTTTCTGAACTCATGCACAGATCATAAAGGTTGTTTCATTTAGCAGATTCATAGATTTGTGAAAGAGAAGATCAGACATCTCTGACACTCTTCATGCTGGACACATTGAACAGATCTACTTACATCTGCATAAGTTAAGCTTCATTTGAATTGTTTTAATTTAATTGAACATAAAAGCACGTTTCAGTACAACAATCACAGCTTACATCACACATATTTAACGAGAATAAGATATTCTAAATCTCTCTAATCTGGTTCCAGTTCTGTTTTGATGTACAGTATTTCTGTCCACAGGTGTGTGAGAAGCGCATTAGTCTTAAATGTGCACTTGCCCTCCCGCTGGTTTAAAACGATCACAGCGAGCAAACTGCTCTTTATAAAACAGATGTGAAAGTGCTCATTAGAGAGAGAAATCTCATTGTGTCTTCTCACAGCTAAATAACAACATGTGCTTCAGGTCTTTAGTGCACACTGAGGAGGGGACATCCCCGCAAGACGACTTCAGCACGGGACAATATTGACAATTATGTCAAAACTTATGGCTTTAGAAAGCCTGGAATATCGGAAGAGTTTGTTTCCAAAATGAGATGTTTTTAAAATCTTGTTTTTGTTCTGTTATCATGTTTTTATTGTGTTAGCTGTGTTTTTTGTTATTATGGCTTAACTCAAAACAAACCAACTGCAGTTTGATTGATATTCATTGGAATACACAATAAAAAACATGATTTTTAAAGCCGCCATAACTAAATAAATACAGCTAACTAACACAATAAAAGCATGATAATGTCATAAAAAATTAATTTAAAAAACGGAGTTATCTCATTTTGGAAACAAACTCTTCATCTGTCTTTTATGATTCTTTTGTCACGATTTTTCTTAACAGACAAGGTCACTATTATTCAAAGCTTCCAGACCATCAAAACAAAGTGCATCATGGGACACTGGTCATTTTCAATCAAACTGAAGTCTCTGTTTTGACTGTATGACAGTGTTCTTACCTTCACCACGGCTGTCAGATCAACAGCTCTTCTTCAGCTCCCCGAGGTCCACATATACATCAAGACTGAATGAACTTCAAATAAAAGCGTGTCTGACAAAGCATGAAAGAAAACACATAAACTCACACAATGAGCTTCATGTTGTAGCACGCACAACAAGCTTCCGATCTTCTCACTTGACCTTTGACACCAGCGATGACCCCCTGTGTGGCCCCCAGCAGGACCCTGGGAAACCATTGGAGCTTAATGAACAAGGGTTGAACTTAAACGCTGGAGAGCAAACTCAAACTTCAGCAGTTTTATGTAAAAAAAAGACTCAAATATTCCGCACGTGTGATGAATGTATTACCTGCATAAATCATTTAAAAGTGAAATCGACATCAATGTGAAGGTTCATTTTCTGAGGTTTGTATTTTCCTACATAATTCAAAGAGAAAAAGACCAAAAAAACTTAGGAACCCACTGGGAATGTGAAAAATTACATTCAAATGCCAAAAAAAAGATGGACTTACATACGCACGTTCTGTCCAAATATCCGCTTGATGTAGACGGAATTTATTGAAGAAATTTGTCGAGGCAGTTTTCTTTACCAGCGTGCCAGAGAAAGCAGTCCAGCCGAGAGTTTTGTGTTGAGCTTTCTGTGCTGCTTTAACTTCGCATGAACGTAACAGACATCGGGAGGTTCTGTTGATACATTATTGTCTTAACAAAAACAAAAATTATGTTTCAGCACGTCTATTTGTGAACCTTTTGTGACACGGTCCTCAAATCAGACAAAATTTTAACCAATCAGACTCATGAATTTCTGATTTATCTGAACCAGAACATCATATAGATTCAGGGTGGACCATTAAAGAAACCAGTTTATGACCACCCGGATCACCCTAGCAACCTCCTAGCAACATGCTCAAACGAACTCAGAAAACCTTAGCAAGTGCAAAGCACATAGCAACACCCTGGTAACCCCTGACAACATCACTTTTAAACGGAACCCTTATTTTATTTCAGTTTATTGCTCTGTGTTCATTGACATGATGAAGGCTTTGACCCTGAACTCAATGGAAACAGTAAATGTGGGTCGTTAACAGAACTAACTAACACTCACTCTCTGTGCATTTCATCCTGAAGCTCGTGTTAATGTTTGACACACTGATTGTGTAACGGTGTGAGACGCCTTCACACAACTACAACAAAAACACATGATTACAATAAAAGCACAATGGGATACACATTCTATCAGACAAAGAACGCATTTTATTTTCATATTATTTAACAAAGCCGTGCTTGCTTATATCATAGCCTCATGTCAGTAAAACGACTTTCACTCAACCTCATCGAATACCTATAAAGACAAACCGTGTCCGGAGTGGATTTCGTTTAAAGAGAAGAAAACGCTGAACAGGACTTCAGGATGAAAGATTTATTCAGACAGATATTGAACGTCGCCCTCTCTCTCTTTAAAAGCAATCAGTCCTAGAATGAAATGACATGACTCTCCCGCTAACGGAATGAGTTGTGAAGGTGGACGCTCACAGGCTAGCACATGAAGAGCCTCGGAGTGTCTGAAGAAGATGAAAGCGAGGCTCCTTTGGTTCCACCATTCAGACTTCAGTCCGTTCATTCCGTTTCCACCTTAAACAATCACACAAGTGGCGTAACACCCCCGGTTCACAGGCTCACCTTTGGACGGGTGGTCCGCGTGGCCCCTCATCGTCCGGTCTGACTCTGATTCTCCACAGCGTAAGCTTTAAATTCCACAGAGGAATGCCGGAGCGTCCCGCGAGTTCTCTGCGCTTCATCCGGAGGCTTCACAACGCTGTCAAAACATCTTCAGCCGGATCTAAAGCATCACTCCTGCGCTCTGAGAAGAAACGCGTGAGATCACGATTCCTGCAGAACATCAACACCATCTCGTGAGACTCAGTGGAAGCTTTCGCTTTAGTCTCACATATTTCTCTTGAGAAAAAGAGTCTGTCTGTCAGAGTTTGAGAAGAGATGTCAACAATGAGTCAAACTGAGCTCAGATCTGCAATCAAAAGTCAATGTTATTGAAGAGCTCAAACATTTCTCATCACATTTACTCAAATCCAGATTACATTCAATACAAATAATTCTAGATAAAAGATGAAACACAACTGAGAACTCCAGCATGTGAGCGCTAACATTCGTCAGGGACACCGTGACATGTGTGATGCGTCATGATGTGACCTGGTCATGTCTACTCCGTGAGCGAGCTCTGAATAAACACGTGTGTTAGTGCGACAGGTAACGGCATGACTAAAGAAAGTTTTCGCTCTTTCAGGACCTGATATTAAACCCCGTGTGAACTTCTCTCCTGCAGTCACTTTACAAGCTTCACACACGTTCAAGAGGTTTGCGGCTCTTGTACGTGTCTCACACGGTTTAACCTCAACACACATTGACCTGCGGATCCCAGAGGACGGGAGACATGAGTTTAAAATAACTAAACATCGCCACGCTCCCTCGCGCCATCACCCATGATTTCATGAGGTTAAAACAGCAACTCCACTCGTGTGTGGAAACGTTTTTATAAGGCTGTAAGGTCGCAGAACCTTCAAAGTCCCCATGAACCGGACGTTGTTGCGATCGTTTTCACTTCTGTATTTCGATGCATTTCCGAGTGAAACGGAATTTCCGTCTTTCTCTGCGATTTGATTGGATGTATAAAAACAGCCGTTGCATTTTTTAATGGATCTGGCAGCAGACTGACAGTTGAAGGGGAGGAGTTAACGGATGCTCCGCCCAAGCCGTCTAACATACGTCATTTGAGATGGATAGTCACTACAGGAAGGAAATGCTTTTTCAGATTTTAACTGAAGATTATGAGGGCACACGAAGTTTAAACAGAGAATGACCCACATTGACAAACTATTCACAATAAAACCTGCAATATTTCATGAAAAATAGACTTTGTCATTTTTCATTTCACTGGGACTTTAACATTCACGTTGCACTAACTATAGGCTATATCTTTTAAGAACCGTTGACTGACGGGTTTTTTACTTTTAGGAGTGCAGGCTTCACGCTTCCTCACAGTGTTTAATACTGATGATGTGGAATAAACGCACAGCACTTCTCCAAATCATTTATTCCATGTGCGCTCGCAAAGACTCGACCTGGACAGACAAACAGCCCCAATAAAGAACGGCAGTATTTCCTCTCTGACAACACAGCACGACGTTCCAAGACATAAACGCATTGTGACGTTCTTTGAAATTCTGAGACGAGATCTGTAAGAGTCACAACACATCCAGTGCTTTGTTTGCTTTGTTTCTGTGGAACACAACAGAAGATATTTCGAGAAACGTCTCGGTGGTTTTGTGTTCATACAATGGGAGTCAATGGAGTTCAGTGTTGTTTGATTATCAACATTCTTCAAAATATCTCCTTTTTCTATTCTGCAGAAGGTTTGAATAAATCAACGCATGATCTGTGAGAGGTGTGCAGCGATTGACATGAATGACGGCGTGTCGAGTAGATTTGTTGTACGCTCGCAGAACTAGATGCAAAACTTGGCTGGCGGGACCACGAGCAGACTTCAAACTCTGAACACGTCTGAGCTCTCCGGTTTCATTCTGGACAACAGCTGCCGGAGTCACACGCTAGTGCTGTTCTGGAATCAGTTTCTTCAGCTAACGGAGACAGATGAGGCTAAACTGACCTGAGACCAGCGATGAGACCCATCTGGAGCATGTGTTGTATGAGACCCAAACTCTAGTACTGCTGCGATACTCTGGTGCAGCGGTTCTCTGATCAATACTACGGTATAAATACCAACATTGATTCACTCTGAAACACACAGTGCCGTGTTCGTTCTGCATGCTAAGTGTTCTGAGCCTGTGATGTGATAACAGCTGAAAGCCCCAGAGACTCATGGGATATGGTGACAGCTGTGTGAGGTCCACAGCAGCTCACAGGAAGAGTTTTGTTCAAGTTGACTTCAGCTGTAGATGTGTTTAAACACTGAGATGATGTCTGCGCTCTCTCTCTCTAATAACAGGTTAGTGTATTGGGTGGGATTAGATCTCCAGCGGCCAATCGGTGACTAGAGCAAGGGTCAGCCTCTATTACAGGGGTCTAAGTGTCTCACCCCGCTGGTTTCTCCTAAACATCAGCACTGGCTCAACATGAATGTGATCTGATCCGAGTTTCACTCAATTCAATGTCAAAAAACACATTTTCATTTCAACTTCACAACATTATAAACCACATTTTTTTGCCGCATCTATTTTTTTTGTATTCTATATTGTTTACATGTGCACTTATTCATATCTGTTTTGTGTTTTAATGTATGTGTCTATTCTATTCTACTCGTGACATGATTTGGAACGCTCCACAGAATCTCATGAAAAGCTAAAACCACAAAAATACAGAAATATTTACCATCACCATCAAATGAATTAAAGGGAAATTCTGTTATCGTTTCCTTGCCTTTGAGTTGTTTCAAATGTGTGAAAGATATTTGGAAGAATGCTTATAACCAGACAGATTTCAACACCCATTGTAGGAAAAAATACTTGTGTTCTGTTGAATGTAGGACAGCAAACACTTCTGAGGCACTTTTGACTGCCACTGTTTTTTTCCTACTATGGTATACAGATTTGTAACAACTCAAAGGTGAGCAAATGATGACAGAATTTTCATTTTTGGGTGAAGTATCCCTTTAATATCAGTATAATTCACTTATAATAATTTAAATAAAATAAGTACATTTCAATTTTGGATAAAGTTTTCTGCTGAGCTAATTGCAATGCATTCTGGGAGTAAACCTATGATGCCTTAAAATGCAGCGCAGACAGCATATGTTTTATTTTCCCTACTATGGCAGTAAATGGGGGATGAGATTGGTTTGGTTACTGACATTCTCACAAATATCTTCCTGTGTGTTCAGCAGAACAAAGACACGTATACAGGTTTGGAACAATCTGAGGGCGAGTACATGATGACAGAATTTTCATTTTTGGGTGAACTGTCTCTTTAAGATCCTTCTTTTGTGTGCATTTATGATTAACTGTCAAAATTTGCCAAACTCAAATGAACATATTCAAGGATATGAAACTGAAATGATTCAGTCACGAAAGCCAGTGAGCAGCTGAATTCAATCGAACGAGTCTTGCTGAAAGGAAAAAGCAGAGGAACTTTCTTCTAGGAAAAATGTCGAGCCTTAAAACTCATGTAAACCACAAACGTAAATCTCGTCCGTGTCATAGAATGGGAGTTGTTTGGGTTGAAGTAGCGTATTTATCCTCCTGTGGTCCCAGCACAAGATATGAAAGGCCGGAAGGCGGGTGATAAACTCAATATTTATGTTTGGATGATGTGGATGTGTACACATGTCAGTGATGGACGTACACGACCGCATGTTTAAATCACGTGGAGCCATCTCCTCACCTGAACGTATTTGTGCGAGTGTGGTCAGGACCTGCTTACAGGGGTCATCTAGACTGAATCACAAAACCAAAGACATGACTGAATCGATTTGGCCTTAGTCTCGGATACGCTGAAAGAGAAGCAGAAACACAAACCCGAGCATGTAAACAACCCGAGTCTGACATGTTGATGTTTTGGTCATTGGTGTATTTATCATGAGCTGCGGTGGTGCCTCATCACTTCACACAAAAGTCTGACGGGTTATGAGTGCTACCACCAGAACATCCCAGCATCTACCTAGCAACCAGATAGAAAATTCTAGCATCTACCACTTACAAAAATCATAGCATCTACCTAGCAACAGCATAGCAACAACACAGAACATTTGGTCACGCTTTAGATTACGGCCCGCAATGAAGCGCATAATTCAACAGGATTTACAGCGTAACTAATTGTAACAATAATCTTCCTCCACAGCACATATCTGTAGGTAAAGGGGAACAATATGCAAAGTTTGGGGAATAAAGGGGAACTGCATGCCATATAAACATCCAAATCAAAACACTCTTGAAATTGTATTTGATTGTAGTCTCAAGAGATCAACACTGATGTTGCACATTTTTTTCACATTCAAATTCAGCAAAACAACTCATAATTACAAGAAATTATTTGTGTCCAATAATCCTACAATCAATCAAATAAAATTAGTTAAAAAAGAGTTAACCCTTAGTTTTAAAATTCTTACAGTATAAATATTTCTTGAATTTCCTGACTTCTTTATTCCCCAAACTTTGCATATTGTTCCCCTACTACATATGAAGAGTTTGGTTCCAAAATGAGATAACTCAGTTTTTAAAATTCTTCAAAATTCATGTTTTTCATTATGTTACCATGTTTTTATTGTGTATTATTGTGTTATTTAGCTGTATTTTTTCTTAAATCAAAACAAACCAACTGCAGTTTGAGTAATAATAACTGGAATGCATAATAAACAAACATGATTTCTGATTTTTTTTAAATGGAGTTATCTCATTTTGGAACCAAACTCTTCATATATGTGCTGTAGAGGAACATTACTGTTACAATTAGTTACGCTGTAAATCCTGTTGAATTATGCGCTACATTGCGGGCTGTAATCTAAAGCGTTACCGAACATTTTTACAGCTCCAAATTCTGCATTACAGTTTTTCTTTAGAAACACCTCTGTTACTATTGCTTCTACTCAAAAAAGCAACTGCACCCTAGCAACCACTGATAAATGCCTTAGCAACCATCCCAGTTCGATCCAGTGTCATCACAGTGGGAACACTGATGTAAAGATGGACTGGTGTGAGATGTGTCATGCGTGACAAGTAGCCCCCCCCAACACACACACACACACACACACACACACAGGTTTTTGCTGAATGAACAACATGTTCCTCGGGGAAATGAAGCAGTTTGGCAGAGACATCTGATCTGTTTAAATCACATAGTTGAGCAGTGAATGGGTTGAAAGCCCAGCCCAGTTAATATCTTTAATGAGTCTGTCTCTTATTATCAGAGGACAAACCCAAACTCAAAGATGACTGCTGCTTAAAAGGAGGATTACTCACCTAATCTCTGACAGACAAACACACATAACCTGATAAAACACACACACACACACACACACACAGCTAAAATACTCATGTGCTGGAGTTTCGTCCTGTTATACAGTAAAACAGACAGATCCATGAGAATTACTAACTGTTAGCCTATATGAGGTGGATCATTCGTTAGAAAATGGATCTTGAAATAGGTTTGTTTTCTTACCCCAATAGCAAACATGAAGTACATTAAAAATCTAGTACTCTTTAACTTTCACTCGAGTATTTTTTTACTTGAGTAAAAGTAAAGTGCGATTTTACATACGCAGAGACGCGTGACCTACGCCGTACCCTACGTCAATGCGACGCGGACCACAAGCGCTGTGATTGGTCTGCTTGAGCCCCCTCCTTTCATGTCAAAAAACTCCGCGATAGCGTCGGGTTTACTCATATACGCATTAATTATCTAAATAAATTACGTGTTTTTCTGTATTTATTTAACAACTCAAGCTGCAAAAGTGACCGTTTACTTGCCGCTATCACTGCTAAACGCTTCTCAAGCAGCCTCCACAACGATCCGCTTCTTCTTCGGCTCTTGTCTTGGTTACAGAAGCAACACGCCTGTGGACACTGACGCCTAGTGGCCATTGTCAAGTATAAACAAATACCGGCGTGGTCTGATGCAGGAGTAAAATTCTGCTATAAGAAAGTACTAGATTTTAATGCAATTAAGTATTAAATGTAAAATAAAACACACAAAAAAGTGAGCAAAAGTTACTGCTGGATTAAAAGCTCATATCTCCAAAACTGACACTTTACAGGAAAAGAAAAACACTATCTTTTCAACCATTAAACACTTTGAAGTTGACAAGCACTTTTTAATACGTTTTGATCAAAACCCACGAACATTAAATGTGACCAATAATAATGATTTATTTACAAAAATAGAGATACACATTTTCAGTTTGACAGTGAAGATATAATGTAGTGAAGTAAATACTGTCCAGTATTTCAGTTCAGACCTGGAAACGACCACAGAAAACTGAATTGCTGAGTGAAAATTCCCGATATAAAACTCCTTCCGCGACTTCGAAGGGAAAATTTTGCTTCAACATATTTACTGTTGCATTTTTTACGACCTCTGCGGTCGGTTTGAGATGTTAACAAGCACGTCTCCAGCGTGTGATTCTGGTATCTGTGCTCATGTGTATCAGCACACGGGTTCAGAGGTCCGTGTGTGTGTGTGTGTGTGTGTGTGTGTGTGTGTGTGTGTGTGTGTGTGTGTGTGTGTGAACACATGCCAACCAGAAAATTGATATTATCATCATCTTCACGGCAGCTTGACTGGTAATTCGCGCTGTTTCAGAATACATTTCAACACAAATCAATAACCAAACCGCACGCAAACGTCTCCAGACGAAACAAAACTGCCCTCATAATGTGAAAATAAGCTTGAAAACAGGTTCATGTGTTTAGTCGTGAAATGATGTACATTCAGTGTTTGTGTTTAGTAAAATTGAACAATTGAGTTCAAGTGTTAAACACGTGTAGAGTAATGCGTTAATGCAGCGTCCAAGCAATTTGAGCGCTGCGAGCGTTTACAGCAACTGAGGGTCAATGTGACCGCTTTCTGCGCTGCTGACTAGAGAAATGAAGTCCAGCGCTGCATTCACGACGCTAAAGAGATCTTCAGGGCTCACGTGGAATTCAGTCCAGGTGGGTTTATTTACATTCTCATCTGGAGATGACGTGTGCTTACATTTACACTGCCCCTCTCTCCTCTCTCTCTCTCTCTCTCTCTCTCTCTCTCTCTCCTCTCTCTCTCTCTCTCTCTAAAGCTGGGTGTGTGGATAATCAGTGTTGGCGTAATAGTTACTAAGCTAATCTAGTTTGTGTACTTTATTACAGTTACTTCTGAAGTCTAAACTAGATACTGTTGTGTAATACACTCACCTAAAGGATTATTAGGAACACCATACTAATACGGTGTTTGACCCCCTTTCGCCTTCAGAACTGCCTTAATTCTACGTGGCATTGATTCAACAAGGTGCTGAAAGCATTCTTTAGAAATGTTGGCCCATATTGATAGGATAGCATCTTGCAGTTGATGGAGATTTGTGGGATGCACATCCAGGGCACGAAGCTCCCGTTCCACCACATCCCAAAGATGTTCTATCGGGTTGAGATCTGGTGACTGTGGGGGCCATTCTAGTACAGTGAACTCATTGTCATGTTCAAGAAACCAATTTGAAATGATTCGAGCTTTGTGACATGGTGCATTATCCTGCTGGAAGTAGCCATTAGAGGATGGGTACATGGTGGTCATAAAGGGATGGACATGGTCAGAAACAATGCTCAGGTAGGCCGTGGCATTTAAACGATGCCCAATTGGCACTAAGGGGCCTAAAGTGTGCCAAGAAAACATCCCCCACACCATTACACCACCACCACCAGCCTGCACAGTGGTAACAAGGCATGATGGATCCATGTTCTCATTCTGTTTACGCCAAATTCTGACTCTACCATTTGAATGTCTCAACAGAAATCGAGACTCATCAGACCAGGCAACATTTTTCCAGTCTTCAACTGTCCAATTTTGGTGAGCTCGTGCAAATTGTAGCCTCTTTTTCCTATTTGTAGTGGAGATGAGTGGTACCCGGTGGGGTCTTCTGCTGTTGTAGCCCATCTGCCTCAAGGTTGTGCGTGTTGTGGCTTCACAAATGCTTTGCTGCATACCTCGGTTGTAACGAGTGGTTATTTCAGTCAAAGTTGCTCTTCTATCAGCTTGAATCAGTCGGCCCATTCTCCTCTGACCTCTAGCATCAACAAGGCATTTTCGCCCACAGGACTGCCGCATACTGGATGTTTTTCCCTTTTCACACCATTCTTTGTAAACCCTAGAAATGGTTGTGCGTGAAAATCCCAGTAACTGAGCAGATTGTGAAATACTCAGACCGGCCCGTCTGGCACCAACAACCATGCCACGCTCAAAATTGCTTAAATCACCTTTCTTTCCCATTCTGACATTCAGTTTGGAGTTCAGGAGATTGTCTTGACCAGGACCACACCCCTAAATGCATTGAAGCAACTGCCATGTGATTGGTTGATTAGATAATTGCATTAATGAGAAATTGAACAGGTGTTCCTAATAATCCTTTAGGTGAGTGTATGTGTGTGCTATAGTGGAATTGACATCAAAATTCAAAGTCTAACTTTAAAATCTGTGCTTTAATGTATAATTCTTACATTTGTATACTTTGGTTAGTAAATAATAATACTTTATGTAGTTTTATATGATTTATTTGAATGAATTAAAAGAGCCGTTTCATGTCTATCCTTGAATCACTGAACCAATCAAGGTTGATGTAGGATATAAAAAGTAATAAAATACCTTTTGGAGAGAGTAATTTGTACAGTAATCTAATTACACTATTGAATATGTAATTAGTAACTAGTAATGAATTACTTTTGCAGAGTAACTTGCCCAACACTGATAAGAATTCATCTGAATGTTGTGCGTTATGTTGACTGACCTGTGTCTGGTGAATGTGGTGATTCATGGGATGTTGTTGGAGGTTAGTGGAGGTGACGGGTGACAGCTTCCTTCAGACCACCGACAAAACATTCAGGCCCGGAAACATTTCACCCAAAAATGAAAATTCTGTCATCATTTCCTCGCCCTCGAGTTGTTCCAAATGTGTATAAATGTCTTTGTTCTGATGAACACAGAGAAGATATTTGGAAGAATGCTTGTGACCAGACAGATCTCAACACCCATTGACTCCCATAGTAGGGAAAAATACAATGGCAGTCAAAAGTGCCCCAGAACTGTTTGCTGTCCTACATTCTTCAAAATATCTTCTTTTGTGTTCAACAGAACAAACAAAATGATAAAGTCATTTTTCCTACTATGGGAGTAATTGGGGGGAGAAATCTGTCTGGTTATACGCATTCTTCCAAATATCTTTCTCTGTGTTCATCAGAACAAAGACATTTATACAGATTTGGACCAACTCGAAGGTGAGGAAATGATGACAGAATTTTCATTTTTGGGTGAAGTTTCCCTTTAATGTGCAAAACAAACTGAGCATTACGCCAGAAACACAAACATATGAATCCCTTCCAGCATTTCCAGCTTGATTTAATGTGCTGTTGTGCTGCAAAATGCATTGAAAATCAACTTAAACATTACACAAGACACGACACAATCATTAGAATATAGTATTGTCTTTCCATGAGCCCGTGACACATTTCTGTTTAAACCCCACGGGACCCTCGGTGGCCACACAGAACGCACGAGTCGCCCGCTTTCCCCCCGCACATGGAAGCTCTCGGGCCACCTGATGGGTCGTGACATCTGGCCTGAATTACTGCTGTGGATGACGGGTCTCAATGTGGCTCACATTAGAAAACGCCACGGCACGGCCCGCTCGGAAATGGATTCGGATTCAGCGCAGGATGATCTAATTAGCCCGCAATTCTTCGGTGAGGAAATCCTGAACGATGACACATACACACACAAACACGCGCGGAGGTGAGATCGGTTGATAACTGTCTGAAACTGGGGTAATAGATCTACACGAGTCTGATCTTGAACGTGATTTTAACAAGACTAGAAATGAAATGATGTTCTTTAGAGAAAGCCGTGGATGAACTCGAATGATCTCGATCTTAATGAAATCTCGTGTCATTTGCCTGTTAAAATGTCAGGAATTCTGTGTGCGTCTTTCCAAAACGATCCCTTATGTGCCTTTATCAGGTAGGTGTAATAAAAGGATTAGTGTTGTATCCGGACCCTCAGGAGACCCTCTCTTCCCGCAGATAGCAGGACTGTAATGGCCGGAGTTGATCTTATCTACACAATCCCACAGGACGTTGCAAAGACACACACAACACTGAATATCGTCCATACATGTGCCATGAATCTTTCCACCCTCCAGCGCCCCCTTCAGCTCGCGTTCATCACGTAACCATGTGAAGTGCACGACTGGCGAGACTCCAGCGGAGGAGTGAAGATGCGTCCCCGCAGACGCGCTCAGAATGCTGATAAGTTTCTCCATTCATCCCTGCGAGCCCCCCGTCGCCTCGCACCTCTTTCACTTCATATTTCGGTGTGGTTCTATTGACTTTTTCTTCCTTTCAGAGCGCCTTTAATCCCGGCCTCAGAGTCCAGCTCGGCCCTCCACAGAGCCGTCTTTATTGGGGGCTTACAGCGTCCGCCGGCTGGTTTATCTCCGACTCTTTTCAGTGCGCTTCTTAATGACCTGGAGAAACTCGCTCTCACGCTCGGCTTCCCAGGACTGCAAAAACCCCGTGACGTCAGGACGGAAGGAGAATTAAAAAAGACAGGCCGAGACCATCTCGCCGCGTGTGCGCTCTTAAAGATTCCTTCAGCGTCACCTGATGACTTTCTTTCTCCTGCAGATATTCTACAGTGTGTTTGCTTCCCTTTGGTTGTGTCAAATCTGCGAGACATCGTCTTGAAAACACTACACGGTGCTCGTACAACAACATGAGCCGCCACCGTCTGAATGAAGATGAGAAAATAATGACAAGATTTCCATTCGCAGGTGAAGGACTTCAAACCAACTGTTGAAACAGGAGACCGCCGGGACATCTCAGATTGGGACGGGGGGAGACACGCGCGGTCTGGACAGCTCGCCTAAATCTATTTGACACATTTCAGAAAGACATCATCAGTCCAGAACTACAGACGAGAGCTCATGAAATGAAGAAGAAATCCGAGACAAAGATGAGATGAGACCTGTTGTCGCCCAGCAGGACAGAGATCAATATCTGTTAAGCATCCCGGCACTCTTTAAATCCTCTAATCCTGAAATAAATCATCTCACGACTTCCTCTTCTCAACTCGTTTGCACTCCAGCTTCACCTCACTGGAATGTGTGAGTGTTTTATGAGGGAACTATGAGGGAAGAGTGAATTGTATATAATAAAAAACAATGCACACCATCACACAGTCCATTATCATATAATAAATATAGTGTGCCGTCATACATTATCTGCTCTTGAACATTCATGTCAAATGTCTGACTGGGAAACTCGTGTTTACGTGTGTTCCAGTTAAACCAGAATATTACCCCAAAAACAATAGACAACCGGTAACATTGTGTTTTCGCACTTTTTCAACATCCTGTCCACATATTATTTAATGATGCAAAAGAACATCGCCTTTAATTACTTGATAGAAAAACATGAAGTGAAATAAAGTAATGAGCTTCTTAAAGTCAATCTTTTGACATCTGACGTCAGTGTATTGAAGAAGAGATTTAACTTCAGCCTCGGTGCTTTCATTCATCACCACATTCAACAATCAAAGAATTTCTCTTTCTGAATGAGCTGTGGATTATTGTCACGAGTTCTGTGAAACAAGAGCTTCCCCACTGACGTTCAGTGTCATCTGAAAGAAGACGAGAGACAAAAGCTTCCACAGACACAACAAACCAAGCGCTTTAACAGCAGACTTCAGCTACACGACTGCACAGACACAACACACGTGAGAGGATTCTAATACACCAGCAGCTTAGATTGAGGCAGTTTGATGTTCAAATAGACTTTTTTAATGCAGTACAACTGTATTTACACAAGAATCACACGCACACAACACAAACCACTACACACAAAGACGGCGTTTCATCTCAGCGTACACAAAGACTTGATGAGTTTTTATTGAAACGCTGGCGTGTACCTGCAGTGTTCACGTCAGACATCACTGCGTCTCCAGAGCGCCGGATCTCAAGATGTGTGAGAGCTGAGAGACTTTATCAGTCCCACCGCTGAATGAAGTCATGAAACACTAAACAAAGAACAAAGAGAAAGACAGTTATGGTAATCTGTGCTTCTTTAACACAATATAAACATGATCAAGAATGCATGGACATTCCCGTTATTTCCACATGACATTACTTCACTTATTCCATTGATGAAAAAAGAGTTTTATTGTGTCTTGATGTCTACACGGGCAGCTAAACAACCAACACACTGTACATACATAACACACACGTTCACAACTAGTGCCTATAGACTGACATCGTTGTGAAGGATACACACACTTAAAATTAATCCAGGATTATGATGTCTAAAACTGCTGCCTATAGTGTGTGTGAGCGCATGCGTGCATATGTGTGTATATGTGTGTGTGTACTGTGTGCGCATGTGTGTGTGTGTGTGCGCGCGCTGCAGGCCAAGCATGCCGTCATGTCTGGAGGTCAGTGTGTAGTTTCTATTGATGTTGTAAAAGGTGTCATTAGCACATGACCTCTCTTAGGCTCGCAGGCTGAGGTCAGAGGTCAATTACTTCACTTTGTAGCACGAGTGTTAAACTGGAAGAGCAGAAGAACAGAGAGGTCAATGCTATCAAATCTCATATTTACACTGAGTCACACGCACACACAATCATTTAACAACACGTCATCTCCATCAGACAAAACCACAATGTTTCTGTATTTACAACAAAGTTCTGTGATGGTTTCAAAGGGAAAAATTAAAAATCTGCCATCATTTACTCGCTCACGTTCACGTCAGTATGAGTTTCTTTCTGCTGCAGAACACAAACTAATTTTGAAGAACGTTGATAATCTGAAACCACGGAGACATTTCTCAAAATATCTTCTTTTCTGTTCCACTTAAGAAGAGACACATAGATTTACAAACACACGAGGATGAATAAACGATGACAGATCCATCATTTCTTTATTATTAATACATACATGATACTTGAGTGTAAGCGATAGTACTAAATGAATAAAATATTCGACACAGGGATTACGTGATGTACCATATAATATTCATATGCTACTTCAAGGAACGGTACTGTGGAGACAAAAGGCAGCGGCGTGTCTAAAAACACTTCAGTACAATGGTAGCTTGACAATATCTGACAAAGATGTAAACCGTTGAGGTCCACCTCAATCCCAACCAATAGTTTTGTCAGAGGTCAGCGGTGAAGGCCTGAGGTGTGTGTGCGATACCATCTAAACACTGTTAAACCATCAGCCCGGAGGATCCGTCTGGAGACTCGTCTTATCTCCTCTCGGTCTTCCTCGAGTCGTCTGCGTCTCATCGACAGTCCATGAGGTCAGGAGAAGATCAGCGCACACTTCCTCTTCTGTCCTGATGAACAAACATGCCTTCACCAACATGAATTTACATGCTCGTCACGGTTTCATAACCAAGAGTTTATTTTGTCTAGGGGTGTTAGATACTCAGATCAAAGAACTATTACAATATTTTGAGCAAAATGTGAAGAATTAAACTGAAATTCAAATCTCACAATCCACATGATTCACAACACCATCATGAGCAAATATTCATTTCGTACATTTGATGATATCTCTGTTTAGCAGCTGGTGTCATGATGGGAACTCGCACTCATATTATCTACAAGCGTTCAATGTTCCACGTGAAAGCTCGGAGATCACTAAGCATCCAAACGATCAGGTGGAATGCTTTAAAGGTTGAAAGATTGCTGTGTTCAGTAATTGAAGAGTACTCGTGAAGAACATTGGGTTCTGTAAGAACGCTGGTGTACAGGCAAACATCCCAGCACCGGCCGGAAACACACAGATTACAGGGACGTGTGTTTTACACGCTCGACTCCCAACATGAAACACAAACGCTCTGACAGCTCAAAACCAGACAGAATTACAGCCAACGTACCGATTGCAAATGTGCTGATCATCATATTTCTCACGAAAGCTCAAAGATAAACATGAGAAGTGATCTTATGAATCAAAGATACAATCTCTGATATAAATGTGATAGACTAATGGAATCAGGCTTTCTACACACAATGTTTATTGTTTCGTATCAAGTTCAGAATACATTCAATTCATTACCACAAATATAATGTTGATGCACCTGTAACTGTACTTTTATACCTGTGTGTGCGTGCGTGTGTGTACCTGGTAAACCCTACGGCTACACAACGATGGCAATATCCAAAACCCTTGTCCTTGTGGGGACATGTTTTGGTCCCCATGAGGAAACAAGCTTATAAATCATACAGAATGAACTTTTGTGAAAATGTAAAAGAGCAGACAGTTGTGTGTGAGTGTTAGGGGTAGGGGTAGGGAATATGAGATACAGTTTGTACAGTATAAACACCATTGCGTCTATGGAATGTCCCCATAAAACATGGAAACCCAACATGTGTGTGTGTGTGCGCGTGTGCGTGCGTGCCTGTCTGTCTGAGTGTGTGTGTGTGTGTGTGTGTGTGTGTGTGTGTGTGTGTGTGTGTGTGTGTGTGTGTGTGTGTGTGTGTGTGTGTGTGTGTGTGTGTGTGTGTGTGTGTGTGTGTGTGTGTGTGTGTGTGTGTGTGTGTGTGTGTGTGTGTGTGTGTTTACAGCACTAAATGAGTTTTCTACACGGCGGGACGTCTGCTTACCTCACTGCCCAGAGCCTTCCTCTCGGTGGGAATGTCGTTCTCACGCTTTCCCCCTCCACCTCCTCTGGGAATCACAGAATCCTGACATTCCATACGGATACGACTCAATCATCACGACTTCAGCGGAATTCTGCCACTTCAGAGGGAACGTCAGGATGACTTCACTTCAGTGCTATTAACTAGGGCTCTCACAATTATAAAAAATATAAAAATAATCCTCTCATCGCAATTAGAATAAAGGAATTGTCATTAATACTTTTGTCAAAGCCTTAAAACAGACTATTGATCGCCATAATCGCAAATATTTCATAGACAATTAACCGTCAGCCAAAAGTGACAGCCCTACTGTTAACAACAGCAGCACACGAGGAGGCGTGTCGTTCTTTCTAGAAACGAAACACTCATTCAAATATACAAGAAATAAATCTGTTTGTTCGCAAAACATCATGTCAGTCCTACATTCAGGAGTCTACAGTGAGGCAGAAAAACACACAACGCTTGGCCCATGTGTCGTGTTCAGATGAGATGTGTATGATGAAAACACCTGACAGACGGCGCAGGTCCACACTGGCTCACAGGAACAAACCCAACTCACACAAATGTAAATCACCGGGTTTTTCCTGACTTCCCCTTTGTGCCGTAACCTAAACACTCTCTTTGAAGTCTTTCACAAAGCTGAATGTAGCCGGCCCGGTGGCTCGTGGGTATTTATTTAGCTGCAGAGAAATCAAGAACCAGTGTGTGTCTTCTTTTCAAACATCTAAAGCCGGCAGCTTGTGTTTGTTCATCCGAGAGAGTGAAAACCTGGACGGCATAAAAACACAGATTGACACGCTATCGGTCTATTGCAATTCTAACTGCACGTCCCTTCAACAGGCCGAAGAAAACTCAACGTCTTCATTCTCGTTCACAGCCAGAAACACAAAGTACCCACACCGCACGTGTCACGGGTCATGATGGGTACGAGGTTGATGATTGGCCGGCGCTGCAGGGAGGGATTTGACTCTAACCGGGGGTCACAGGCTCAGGTTTGACTCCCACACAATCGCATCAGCCGTGCCATTGCTGGGAAAGTGGCCTTTAAATCTGATTTAGGATCAGTCTGCGCAGATCGTTTCTTACGGGTGAAGGTACAGATTGAACTCGAGTCACTAATAAGACGTGAATGTTCAGCACATCTGACAGTGACCTTCTCTTCATTACGCTGTTCATATCAAATAAACGAAACAAAGGGACTGTGAAATGTCAGGGTCAGAGTTCAAAGCAATGCCATGTGTTCACTAACACACAACCGCTGTTAAGAGCTCACTGGCACAGACCTTTGAAACTAAACAGACTCAGAATTAGCCAAACACTTACAAGAAAGATGAAATCTTTTGGTTGATGACGTTATATTCCTTTGGCAACATCAAACAAGCCAGTTTCTTGATGAATAAGGCCATCCAGACCCGAACACACTTGCAAAACCCGCTACGAGTCCAGTTTTATAGTGTTTTTTCTTCAAACTCACTGCTGCCCCCTGTGTGTTACGGTGAGAATTACAGCGTCTTGGTTTGTGCAGCATCACTGCAAGTGTTGGTCACGTGAAGGAATTTAAGCCTGTGTCACATTAAAAATAATAACACCACTGAAACATATACACGGTTTCAACTTCGGTTCGGTTCTGACTGTTTTTAATATGCGCTCTCAAAGAAACAACTCCAATGAAATCCATCCCAGGTGCTCGTTTAAAAAAAAAGGAAATGACATCACAGATGCACCTGGGGTCTCGTCTGAAGCCAACTTCCCATCAGCAGGATCTCTTTTACACTCCTAACATGATTAATGAAGTCAGTTTCTGCGCAGATGCGGTCGTGTAATTATTTGTTTCTAAGATATACACGAAAAGCTCCTCTGGTGCAGTGAACATTACAGCACACACATCACACACACACTGACAGATGTGTATATGACACATCCTCTAATGGACTCAAACAGGTGTCCTGAGTCAACGGGAACACTGTGAACATCTCCTGAAGCACAAGATTGTGTCCAGATTGTGTACGCATGGACTTCTTCACTTGATTCTGTGTGACGCTTAAAACAGATCACATCATCCTGTTCCTTTATGGTCTACTGCACACAATTTCTCAATGAAACTGAAGTTTTGCATACAGGTGAATGTTAAAAAAAACTCAATTTAGATTTTCAATGTGGACTTATTGACCAGAACGTTATGTGCAGAAAAAAACATAAACCAGACGCATAAACTCTATTATACTCTATTGTATTCTGCCACTTGGCGGTCAAACACCGCTACTGCATGCGCACATATATCTGTTTACTTTTATTTGCTTAAAAAACATAACACATAACAATTATAACATTCATTCATATCAGACATACTGTACCAATAAGAGTACATATCCGATTCCGTGACTTTTACATGATTTACCACAAGACATCTGTGATTGGCCCATTCTGACCAGCGCTGAGAACTGTGTCACGTGATTATATCCACAGTGCACTGGACAATCATTTACACACAAGTAAATGACACTGACGAACTGTAATAAAGTTTAAATAGTCAAATTATCACTAGAAGCCATCAAATATAACCAGTTACAGACCGAAAGAGATAACTGACAATGCTCTATTATTATTATTATTATTATTATATTGTCGTCATCAATATACGTGACCAACACAAACACACGACAGAGGTGATATTACAAACAGAAATTACATTCACAAATACACATTTACCATGCACTAACAACCAATAATCTACCATTATATTACCATGTGATACCACGGTACTATTTTGTATTTTGTACTGCACGGCGGCCAAAGATAGAACAACAAATAAATAAACAAACAACAATAAAAAAAAATTTAAAGACACGTTATCGTAAATAATCTATATCTTGTGAAAACAATAATATTCCTTTTACCATTCCCCGACATGATTCAAAAGAAATACGTTTTCTCCAGGCGCTATTTTATTTCCAATCCTTGACAGCATACTTTATATATATTTCAAGTCTATAACATTAACGTTTTTTATTACTTTCACAGACTGACACAACACATGATATGCAGCATTTCGTACAAAATGTGTTGTTTGATGTTATTGTTGTATTGTTGTGGTATCTTTGAGCTCAGATTTAGCCGCCATTAAGCATCACGTCAAACGTGATCTTTTAACGGCCAATCAAACGTGCTCTCGGAAAATTGATAATTCCCACTTCTGATGTCATTATTCCGAGCTGGTTGTGTTCATGTGCTTTGTTGTCGGAAAGAATGGAGGACGCCAGATTCATGCTTGTGTGTGTCTTGGGAAAATGTTATATGGTAATAGTTTTCAACCGTACATCTTACTGTATAGTTTTACTAGTCAGCTTGCTGACTATTCTGCAATATTGGTGAAATACATGCTATTTTCGCAGTGTATACATGCAGTATGCTTCAAAGGGTTATTCATATATGTAAATATGTACTAATTTAACAACAAGATTCAATAAGAACAAGAACAATTCGTCTTTACTATACTGCTATTTCATACAATGAACTGCGGTGTTATTTGATTTACTATATCACATACATCACGTTTGACTGCTGTAACGGGTTTACCGGATAAATAAAAGAACATCTTTTATCTTTTTATCGTCTAAAATTACTACAGATAAAGCCATTTCCACAGTGAAAAACATTCGTTTTTATATAACACGTACATTAAACTATATTAACTTGGGTGTTTTGTTCGATGATTCAAATAAATCTCAGAAACAATCTCTAAACTACATGTCTGTTTTATTCTCGACTACTGCAACGTGGTCATTTATTCTGGTGCTTGTCTTGTCTACAACACATCACTGAACATGGTGCCATCTTGTGGATTCTCACGAATAACAGCCACAAATAATGGATTTCACATTTCCTCATGACAACCATTCATTTTAAAGGAGCTAATCGAGACACGAAGCAACTAGAGACATGATAAAGTTGTACTCTATAAAAGAGATGCTCGCGTCAGTGTTTGCTAGATACTCGCTTAGTCTCATGTGTAATTAGAGTTAAGTGTTAACGCACTTCTTGCAGTGTCTTCTGAACGCGAGCGTCTCTTTTATCATGAACCCTTTCCACGCGTCTGCAGCAGGCATGTATTTTGACATGATGCGTGATGCACATGGGTTCACGTGAAGCGCTGAACACGTATTTTGAATTCCTGCTTCCCCTGAAGAGGAGGCACCGATCGCCACTGGTTCAGTGGGCTTTTAGTGCACTGTTGCCCTCACCAATATGGCGGCGCCGTTGCCTATCGCAGCAGCGGCCAATGCGGCGTCTAATTATATATTTATGTCTATGGTTTACTTTAGATGGTTAGAGTTAGGTTAGAAGTGTGGGGTCCACTGACAAATCCAAATCAAGATTTTACTACATGGGAAAAACATCCAATTGAGAGCCACAACACACATGAGACAAAACTCTATCACTCACTGGGAAAGCCAAAGAAAACGTCAAAGTCAATGTTATTTGGCCCTAAAGAGAGAATCCAGTCTGGACACAGTGACCGATGAAAAACTAAGATCAGACTCACTATAGAGACGGGCAGACACACACACACACACACACGGCTGCCACAGGACCAGAGACTGTGTCCACACTGACCTCAACACAACTCCACTTCCTAACACAATGCACAAAACACACACACATACGGACAATGTTTGATGGAAAAATCAAGTCTGTACACCAGACGTCTGAAAGTGTGTCAGAGGATGAGAAAGTGGCGTGTGTGTTAGGAGAACACAAGGATGCTGTGTGTTAGCTGTCTGTTTTTATATATTTACATATATTATAAACCACTTTAAGTTGCACTACATATATAAACACTTTATTTAATTTTATTACTATAATTATCTTTCTTTTCGTTTGTATACATATTGCACTATTCGTACGCAGCCCCGCTGCAAATGCTTTGGCAATATCAATGTACACTTTGTCATGCCAATCAAGCACACCTAAATTGAAAAAAATGGAACTTGTTAGGTTAGTTTCGTAAGACTTGAAACATCAAGGATTTAGTCAAAACCAACAAGCCACGCCCACGGATCTGAAGAGAACACGAAGCACATACAGGTGAACAGATCCGCGGTCAGCGTTCCTTCTATAAAATACAATAACCGATTTCAACGGGTGGACTACAAAAAACAAACGTGAGAAATTCGCGCTTGACAAGCATGGACATGGATATTCTTTCTTTTGTGACGTATGCTCTTTCTGTCTGTTATTCGCGGACAGCCACTATAGATGGCAGTATAGTTAGTGACATGTTATTGATTCTGCGCAGGAGAGAACCAGCCATACACTGTTTATGAAGAGTTTGCTTCCAAAATGAGATAATTCCGTTTTTTAAATTGTTCAAAAATCATGATTTTTTTATTGTGCATTCCAGTTAATATCAATCAAACTGCAGTTGGTTTGTTTTGATTTAAGCCGTAATAACTACAAAAATACAGCTACTAACACAATAAAAACATGATTAAAAAAATGATGATGTTTGAGTTATCTCATTTTGGAACCAAACTCTTCATATATATCTATGGAACCAACAAGGTGTTTACCTCGGCGCCACAACATATGTGTTCTTGTCGAAATGATGACGTGGTTAGCCGTGTATTGTTGTTGTTGGTTTTACATATGCATTATGTTTACAGTACATGTGTGCGGGGCTGTAGTAGTCAAGTCCACCTTTGTCGAGTCCAAGACCAGGACTAGTCAAGACCGAGTCCAAATGAGACGGTCAAGACAGAGAAAAGAATCCTCTTCAAGACCACTTACTTTATTTGTAATGATCAAATGAGGTCATTTTATTTACTTTAGGTAAAGCAATTTTCACATAAAGTCACAAAGTCATAAAGCCGAAGTGCAACTTCAGATTTTCAGTCTTTTTATTGTAGTGTAACAATCCCATTGTGGGCTGCTAATGGAGCATGTGAGGTTTAACGTGAGGTTTTGATTGTCTGTTAGACCAGTGTGCTAAAATACAATTGTTGAGGCAAAGAAAACTAAGATCCATTGGGATCAGGTGATAATGATAGTCTTTGTGCAGTTGCCGAAAAAATTGCTCATGAGTGCATTGTGTTATTGATTTATGAGTATTGTGTGATACTCAGTGTGAGATTAAAGCAGTGGTGTGGCGCATTATACTTTGAATTGACAGAAAATAAAACTTTAAATCTGTGAATCAATCAGACATGAAGAATCAGTGAATGAAGCTCAACAATAGTGACAATCAACAAAAGAAATGCTTCTTGCTGCAAAGCATACTGGGTAACATCATGGTACGAAACTCATTCCCAGCATGCATTGCAGTTTCCACTCCAAGAGGAAAGAGAGTTAACTTAATGAAAGTCAAGAGTCCAACTAAAGCAAACATAAATGCTTTGGAAGGAGAAAAAAATCATCGGAGAGTCCAATGACCGAGTCCGAGACTACAGCACTGCTACATGAAGTTGTTGAATCGTACACACGTACACACTGTGTCCATGACTCTTCTAGATCAGTGAGTTACCACTGTTTACAGTGATGGAAAGAACACATCAAAACTCTGTAGTTTATGGATGCACTGTAGACAAACCAAGTAGTAGACTGCTAAAGGGTGAAATGTACACGTTTTACAGCTCTTTACTGCTTTGGATGAGAATAAAAGTTCATTAAATTCACTTCAATCTTCAAACTTGAATCGGAGTTTGAATGTTGGTCAAATGTGGCTCTGTTGTCATCTTGTGAAGACGGGACGATATTGTTGAACTGTGATGTTTAGCGGTCATCCTTAACTCTGAACTCTTCGTGATGACTATAGAAATAAAAAGGTCTTTGTAAACTGCTGATGTCGACCTTGGAAAAGTACAAGTGACTGTAGTTTATGAAATGAACTGTCCCCACAAAGATGGTCAAATCTGAGATCAGCTACAGAGCCAATCAAATGATGCGATAAAAGGCTTTGTTTTATGCTTAAGGGACAGAAAGCGTCATCAGCTCACTATAAAAACAATAGAAGTGTGTGTTGTGGACCGTGTCAGATCTAACAGCATGTGATGTGAATGTGTGTGTGTGTGCGTGCGTGTGTGTGCGTGCGTGCGTGTGTGTGTGTGCGTGCGTGCGTGTGTGTGTGTGCGTGCGTGCGTGCGTGCGTGCATACACACAACACCCTGACAAACCTGTTCAAGAGACATGATGTGTGTTTTCCCTTCAGTCTCACTGTTTCTCATGCAGGCGCAGTATACAGAAATATTCTCTATTTCAGCACAGTGTGGATTATATAAACACTGTGAGTGTTAATTTGACCTTTTTTAACACTGGCGATTTTGCTGTGAGCACGTTACAACGTTTGCTTTCCTCTTTCAGATCTGTTGTAAGTCCCCTTCAGACCAGTAAACATCTCTTCTGTAGCATCTATACTTCTGATTTATATCATCAGATGTGTTAGTATAGAAAGATTTTTTTATCTCTGTTTATAATCAATGATTACGTTTTAATACAGTTCATCTTATTTCTGTTATAGAAAGAAAAGAATCCAGATGATCTGCCAAAGTGTTCGTATTTCAAACTCGTTGTAAGTCAAAATCAATGAGTTTTTAATCCATCACATCTGGAGCGTGTGTGTGTTCAGGGTGTGGGTGGGTCTCTAGAGAGATGGGGTGTGGTGATGTTGGTGGAGTCTTGGCCAATCAGAGCGAGGAGGGGTTACGGTCAGTGTGTGGATCTGACTCGCAGTGAGTTCATATGAAGACGGTTTTACTGAAACGGTAAGATCACTGCTTTCATCTTCAGAAGCAACATATCTGTTTTTAATGCTTAATATGGTTTCACTCGGTATGGTCCTATAATTCTGTGATCCATTTATTGGAGATATGAAGAACTCACTGTAGTTTTTTCTCTGGTTGTCAATCACGTCCTGTTGGACACCCCGTTCATTTCTCATGTGATTTGAGTTTTTAGATGATCTGGCAGATTGTACAGCGTGTTATGAGGTCTTGAGGTCTTGTCATCATTTAAAGACAATTCTGCATTGTTGCAACGCAGCTTCACAGAAAAGGCTCTGTTATAAACCATGACACTATTGTTTCTCACGCTGATGTCAATCTAGCTCATGCGCTATTGTTGACACACAGACAAACAGCTGCGAGATAACACTGAGAGATCATTCAGTGACTCTAGATGGAGTCGGACCACGGAGACGAGCGGCTCGACCCGGCTCAGAAGGATGATTCGGGATCGTTCGGGGTGCGGGTGCAGCTCCAGGGGATCAACGGTTGTCCTTGCGTGGTCCTCGGCGCTCAAGGGGAAAATGTCCTCGAGTACCCTGACGTGTTTCTGACAGAAGACCAGCAGCAGGGTTTGCTCTCGTACATGAGCGGCAGTGCTTCAAGGATCCAAACTCCTCCAGCGGATTCTACATCTCCGAGGAAGAGCCCCGAGACTCTCAGACACATTCAGAGTCTTCCGTACCACACAGCAAGTCGGTCCGGTCGGGTCTGGTTGAGCAGCCCAGTAAACGCCTCGCCCGTGATGGTGAAGCGAGCTCGGATTCCTCTGCCGGGAGCGGACAGGGAAGTGGAGAACATTCCCTGTCGAACATCTCATATCATCTGCAGACCCGCTTCAGGCGATGATCTGGAGCTCAGAGAATCACCTCGGCTCGCTCGACTGGGTCACAGGAGCAGAATGAGTCCGGACGACAAGAGAAGCGCCGAGTCCAGATTCACAGTCACAGATCGAAAGGCATCAGGCGTTGAGATGGAAGTCGAGAGCTCCACTGATGCGTCTGCTGCTGTCAGACAGCAGGAGGTCACAGGGGTCAGATCTGCAGCCTTTACTGAGAGGTCAAAGGTTAGAGGCGCAGAGAAGAGCATTGAAAGGGAAGCTCAGGTAGAGAACATTCATACAAAGTGACTAAATAATCAGACCTTTGAAATGTTTGAAACGATCAATTAGTTTTGGAGGCCAAACGAGTTGTATTTAATGAAAATGGTTTTGAAACGCATTAGAGAACAAACTCTACACAAAGACTGACTACACTGAAAATCAGCCAATATAACAAGGTTCATGTTGTGTGATGAGTTTACTGTCATTCTAATACTAATAACAGAGAATCAATAAGTGACTGTGAACTTTTCAAGTCTCGTGTAAATGTGAAGGGTTTGATTTGGGTTAAATTGGGTTGGCTTTCATGCAATCTTTTGAAGGCTCTGATTGGTCACTGATGTTCAGTTTGGATGTTTTTAGGTCACACCTGATCTGTTGAGAGGACAGCAAGAGCTTCCAGATCCACCCGATGAGAAAACAGCTAAACAAGTGATGTTGAGCTACCTGAAAGAGGGGTGAGAAGTTTTCACTTTGACATGAACACTGGCACTATCATCGTTTCCACTGGTAAATGAAGGTACTGTGTGAATATTATGGGATGTTGATTAAATATAGCGATCATTCAGTAGTATATCAGCGTACCATCGTATTGACACGGTTTGAGTTGTGTTATAATGCAATGAAGGATGTTAGCACGGAACATCCAGACGGTGGTGTTGTGTTATTTCAGCTGGAATTCTGGGATGGGTCATGAAAAGCTCTCGCTGTCATTCATGTGGTTAAGTAAAGTGATTGTTAAAAAACATCCAAGAAGTATAGTTTAAAAATAGTAAATTCTGTTATCGTTTAATCACCCTTAAATCATACAGAATAAAATCATGGATTACTTGGAATGCACAATAAGAAACATTTAAAACAACAGAGTAATCTGTTTTGCAAATGAACTCTTCATGTGTGACTGCTGCATCAGCGTATCTGTGTGCTGCTTTCCTTCAGGTCCAGTGACGGTGAAGACGTTGTCAGACCCAGGGTGGACGTGATGTTTGAGAAGATCCACATGTTGAAGTTCAGCACAGTAGAGACGCTGAGGGAGGTGAGAACACAAACAGACTCGTGTGATGGGTTTCTTCTTGACACACGTCCTAAAACTCACCACCATTTCATATCATAATAAATACATCAATGAAATTTGAAAAATGTTGCATTTTTTATTTATTTTACAGTTTCAATGGAATGACAATAGCAGACAATAATGTTCATGCACTTTGTGATCAGTTTGAGTTGGCAGATCCTCGTAAGGAGGTGAAGGATCTTAAAGACAGAAGGGCGGCGCTAGAGAGCCAGATCTCTCAATTAAAACAGCAGCTCCAGCAAGAATCAACGGTGATACGACTCAACATCAGTGTTCAGATGAACTGGTGTCTGATGTTCTGCTGTTATTATTCATGTGTGTCTGTGTCTACAGAACAATGAGGAGAAACAGAAGAGACTGCAGGAGGTGCTCGAGAGGAGTGAACACGAGCAGCTCACGCTCCGTCACAAACTCACTGACATGGAGAAAGACCTGCAGACCACACTGGACCAGTGAGTCCAACACAACATCACCATCTGTGTGTGTGTGTTTGAGTGTGTGTGTTAATCTGTCTCTGTGTGTGTGTTTGCGTGTTAATCTGTTTGTGTGTGTGTGTTTGTGTGTTAATCTGTGTGTGTGTGATGTGCGTGCGTGCGTGTGTGTGTAGACTGCTGCAGGTGAGGAGATCTCGAGATGCGTGTCGTGCTGATATGAGAGCTCTACAGCAGCAGTTGTCGGACATTCACGATGAGTTAGACAGCAGTAAGAGTTCTGAGGCTGCTGAGAGAGACACACTTCTGCAGGTACACAACACAACACTGATCCCAGATCAGCTCCATCTAACCGTCAGCGTCATCAGTGTCTGGTGCGTTTGTGTCCGTCAGGATCTGTCAGCGTTACGTGCAGAGTTTGGAGCTCTGCAGGATCTTCACGAGGAGCAGGACGAGGTGTTACACCTCAGAGAGAGAGAGCTCACGGCCCTGCGGGGGGCGCTAGTGGAGATGTCTGCTCATGCCAGAGACGTGCACATCCTGAAGGAGATGCATCAGCGAGAGGTTCAGAAACTCCTGCAAGCAACCGAGGAGGCCAAAGAGGCAAGAAACACACAGCTCACAGCATCGCTCTGTGGTTCCTCTGATTGGTCTGTGACCGTCTGTGTGTCTGTCGGCAGAGTTTGGACGTTCTGGGGTGGAAGGTTCTGGAGGTGGCGGCGGAGAAAGCTGCCAATCACACTCGCATCTCAGAACTGAGCCGGACTCAAACCGGACTCCAGGAGACCATCAGAGCTTTAGAGGAGCAGATCACAACCCTCAATGATATCACACAACAGAACGACATAGAGAAGAACCTCCTGGAGGAGCGTGTGGAGCGGCTGACAGTGAGAGAGAGAGAGAGAGAGAGACAGAGAGAGACAGAGAGAGACAGAGAGAAGGTGTGTGTTTTAATGTTCATGTGTGTGTGTTTAGATGGAGAAAGAGAATCTGGAGGTGGAGCTGATGGACGTCCGACAGCAGGAGGAGAACATGTGTGGAGCAAACCGAGCTGTCATGAGACATCTGGAGGACACACAGGTGCCTGTCTACTTCTCTGTCTGTCTGTCTGTCTGCCAGTCTGTCTGTCAATCTGTTCATCTTCGTCTCATCTGTGTCTCAGAGTGAGTGGAGCGAGCTGAATCGAGCTCATCGTGAGCTGAAAGAGAGACTTCAGGAGGAGAGCGTACAGATGGAGGAGCTTCAGGAGAGAAAGAGGGAGTTAGAGGAGCAGAGGACAAACCAGAACCGAGAGTGTGAGCGCCTGCAGGAGGAGGTGAGACACATCATCATCATCAGCAGCAGCAACCAGTTCACTCCTGACAGTTCACTCTCTCTCTCTCTCTCTAGATGAGTGCGGTGGTTGTGAGTGCAGAGCGAGAGACACAGCGTTTGCAGAATGAGGTGGACACAATCAGAGATAACAACCAGAGAGAACTGAACGCTCTACATACACAACTACACAACACACACACTCAACTACAGACACACACACAGACTGCCCAGGAAAACCACAGAGAGGTTTGAGGACACACACACACACTTAACTACACACACACACACACACACACACACACACAACTACAGACACACACACACACAAAACTACAGATACACGCACTCAATTACACACACACACAACTACAGACACACACATACTCAACACACTGGCTGTATTTCAGTATCACAGTGTGTTTATTGTGATTGACTGCATCACATCTGCAGTGTCACTTCCCTTTCATCATACTGTGTGTGTTGTGTGTGTTTGTGTTGTCAGCGGTGTGTGTTGGAGGATAAACTGTCTCGATGTGAGTTTGAGCTGAACGAAGCGACAATGAGAACACAACAGCTGCAGAAGAGAATTCAACAACTAGAAGAGAACAGACACACACATGAAGACAAACACATCAAACTCATGGAGGTACACACACGCGCACCAAATGTTGTGTGTCTCCTCACAATCAAACCCTTGATGTTTGTGTGGCTGTTAGATATGAATGTTTGTTGTGTTGTGTTGTGTTGTGTTGTGTTGTGTTGTGTTGTGTTGTGTTGTGTTGATGGTGTGTTTGTGTGTTCAGGTGAAGGTGCTTGAGCTGGAGAAGTGTCTGACAGACGAACAAAACAGCTCAGATTTACTCATGAAGAAACTGGAGAGAGGGAGAGAGCAGGTGGGCGAACGACACACACACAACACACACCCCACAAACTCTCCAAGTCTGTGTGTGCATATGTGCGTGTGTGTTTTCATGTTGAATCAGTCAGTGTGTGTTTGTGTGTCAGACGGAGCAGGTGAGATCAGATCTTCTTCAGGAGAGAGCTGCTCGACAGGATCTGGAGTGTGACAAGATCAGTCTAGAGCGACAGGTGCTCACACAGACACACACACACACACACACACACACACACTGACCTCTGATCAACATCAGTGCGTGTTGTGTCTTTGTGATTTCCTGTAGAATAAAGATCTGCGGTGCCGCATGTCACAGCTGGAAGCGTGTCAGCGGACGGGACAGGACACGCTGCTCTCCAAACTACAGCTGCACATGCACGAGCTGGAGGAGAAACTTCTGCAAGAACAAAAGTACCAGACCAACAGAACATACACCATGAACGTATGAAAACACGCAAGAGAAGCTGATGTGTGTGTTGTGTTGTGTTGTGTAGAGAGAACAGTGACTTACATCAGCAGAACCGTAAACTGGAGCGTAAGATGAAGGAGACGAGGTTACTTCAGGAGGACGAGCGTCTGTCTCTTCAGGATCAGAGAGATCAGGTGATGATCATACACACACATACGCTTCTCATTCAGACTTGAGATATTAAAGGTGTGATTTCAGCTCCTGCTGCGTCTCAAGAGTCTGAAGAGACTGCTGGACGAGGCCGAGGAGGAGATCCAGAGACTGGAGAACAGCAAGAGAAAACTTCAGAGAGACTCGGATGAGCAGCAGGAGACGAACGAGCAGCTGCAGACGCAACTCGCTGCTCTCCGCATGGACATCAGGTGACATCATCACACACAACCACATCACGAAACACATTCACAACACAACACTGACCACCCGATGCAATGTGCTATAAGTGCTGAAATAACTGAAATAAATAGACTTTCAGTCCACTCTTTATGTAGCCTACTTATCACTACTATACTTCCAAAGACACTTCAAGTCCCCGTGAACCGGACGTTGCGTCGCATTTGACGCATTTCCGAGTGAAATGGAATTTCAAATGAGAAAAATAGTGGGCGTGGCTTTCTCTGCGATTTGATTGGATGTATAAAAACAGCCGTTGCATTTTGAAATGGAACTGGCAGCAGACTGACAGTTGAAGGGGAGGAGTTAACGGCTGCTCCGCCCAAGCCGTCTAACATACCTCATTTAAGATGGAAGTGCATTTTCAGATTTTAACTGAAGATTATGAGGCCACAGGAATTTTAAAATGACAATGACCCACATTGATAAACTTTTTACAATAAACGCTGCAATATTTCATGAAAAAATCAGATTTGTCATTTTGAATTTCACTGGGACTTTAATCATACTTGACTTATAGTGACAATGGAGTCTAAGTGTATTTGACATACTTGTGTTTGTACAAATCTTTTAATAATGATCTAATCCGAGTATACTTGACTTGTGTTTAGGTGTATAAAAATGATCTATTATCTACTGTACATCAACTGTGTTTTCATCAGCTAAAAATGTGCTACTAAGTATTAAACTAGTAGACTATCAGTACATGCATACTTTCATGTGTAGTAGAGTTGCGGTACAAACAGAAAAAACTAGTTGGGATGGATGCATGTGTCATGAACTCTCCGTTTGTCTGCAGGCGGGAAAAGAGACCTAACACACTGCAGACGTCTGATGATGATGAAGATGATGATGAGAGAGCCGTCAGTTCAGACTGACACCTTAAACACACAAACAACCGCTGATGTCTAACTCATGAACATTCTGTCATGAGCATCATTCCTAATCTGACTTAATTTGATACTACAGTAAAACTTACCAGAGTAAAGTGTGTGTGTGCGTGCATGCGTGTGATCTGCCCTCCAGTGGTCACATGACGGAACAGCTCGGTTCTGTCTCCTCTCTGCTCATACAGTAGCCTATGTCTGATTTTAATATTCTGTTTAATCGTTTTATTCTTGTGCATTTTGACCTTACTGTGAAAATAAATATGATTGATATGTTTATATCTAATTTTGCTGTTTTATTTTGTCTCGTTACAATGAAAGAAAAAAACTTTGGCAGTACTTAGTTCACTGATTATATATATTTATGCATATGAATAATAAAACATTTAGTGTGTCAGACACAGCTAGCACTCGTACGTCTGCTAAAGATCTGGAGATCTGGAAAACATCTTAGAAAGAGCAGTTTTACATCCATTCTAAATCCTTAACATCTTACAGACGTCTTCTAGACGTCTACGTGACATCTGACAGCAGACGTCTTCGAGACGTATTACAGATGAGAAACTATGTCTTGCAGATGTAAATGCAGACATCAAATAGACGTCTGCCAGATGATTGTGTGCTATCAGAGACCCAGCTAGCACAGGTACGTCTGTAAGACGTCTGCTAAAGATCTGGAAAACATCTGCTGTGTTAAAACATCTGCTAAACATCTTAGAAAGAGCAGTTTTACATCCATTCTAAATCATAAACATCTTACAGACGTCTTCTAGATGACTAACTGACAGCAGACGTATTGCTGAAGTACTGTAAATACAGATGTAGTGTGCTAGTTTATTGTGAAATGTCATGAATGTGGAAGTGACATTGAGTTCAGTGATGGAGCAGCTCTGCGTGTGTAATGACACGGGCCTGATGGATCGATGCCGTGTGTGTGTGTGTGTGTGCGCGAGTGTGTGTGTGTGTGGAGATTTAATGTAGTTGAATGTGGAGTCAGACACACAGTGTGTGAACATCACAGACACGAGGAAACATGAAGTATCAGTGCGCTATCAAACACGACATCTTTAAAGAGTTCCTGGCCGAGTTTCTGGGGACGTTTGTGCTGGTGGTGAGATTCTCATTCTTTTCTTTTATTCAGTCATACTCAATCAAAAGGTGCGATAACAAGCAATCTCTCTCATTCTGTTTTCATACAATGTTCTTGACATGTAGGATGTTTTCATGTAAAAAAACCCCAGTAAATCACAAAAATGACTAGATGTGTTTTTACAGAAATACTTAATCAATTTGTAATTTTAAAAGAGGTTTATATGTTTATGTCCTGACTATTATTTTATCATTAAAAAATGTTGTTCACATGTGTCTCAATGCAAACTCACAGCAATCATGTATAACTGTTTGCATTGTGTGTCAGAGTTGTGGGTTGTGGCTCAGACTGTGATGTGTGTGTGTTTTGGTCAGTTGGTGGGTTGTGGTTCTGTGGCTCAGACGGTGTTGAGCAGAAACTCTTTGGGCGAGCCTCTGACCGTTCACATCGGCTTCAGCACCGGACTCATGATGGGAGTTTATGTGGCCGGTGGCGTCTCCGGTAAACACATTTATTGTTTTGTACGCACAACATTTACATTACATAACAATCACAGATTGTCGGCTCTTGACTGGCAGATTGATTTGATTGATAATAAACGTTCTCTCACTGAGGTCATCTGATGCCCAGAGCAACACACTGACACACCCATTGATCTGTGTGCATGTGTGCGAACACGTGTGTGTGTGTGTGTGTGTGTGTGTGTGTGTCAAGAGAGCTCATGATGGTGGTGTTGTTTCTCAGGCGGTCATCTGAATCCGGCCGTGTCTCTGGCTATGGCGATTGTGGGAAAGCTGAAGATCTGGAAGTTTCCCGTCTATGTCCTGGCACAGTTTCTGGGAGCGTTCGCAGGGGCGGCCGCGGTCTTTGGGCTCTATTATGGTGAAATTTCGCCAGTCAAGTAAATAATGGAGATGACCTTCTGTTCCTCCAGAGGTTTGAGAATCGTGTGCTTTTTTCAGATGCTTTCATGGACTTCACGAACGGAATCCTGTCAGTGACGGGCATTAATGCCACCGGGCACATTTTCACATCTTATCCTGGAAGACACCTGACAGTACTGGGGGGATTCGTGGATCAGGTCGGTGGAGTATGAGTCGGGTCCGTACAGCAGCTCACAGTTGATATCTGAAACAGACAACCACAGGATCTTCCAAACTTAACACAGACATTCAACCTGAGAGAGCTTTCACAGAAACACACACACAGTTTGTTGAGTTGATGGGGTTTGGAATAAGATCAGATGAACATCAGATGGTGATATGTACGGTAAAAACATGGTGGTTTACAGGTAGTGTTTGAGCGGACAGATCACAGTAACCCAGATTCATGTTTTGCCTTCATTCTGTTAGAAATGGATGCGCATTGATTGTCTGAAAGCCAGAAAGTCACCAAATCCAGTCTGACCCCAGTGACCTAATTCACTCGCCGATAAACACCACACAGTGAATCTTTCACCATTACAATATCTAGTTTTACTACGTCGTTTTATCTTCATGCTACTGCAAAAGACTGTATTTTGTGGCTTTGTAAACACTGTAAAACTTTGCTGTAGTTTTTGCATTAGCTTTGCCAGTAACTTACTGTTGATTGAATGACTACTTCATATACTTTACAATTAATACTGTTTTCAATAACTTTAATCAAAATTAAAACACTTTGACTTTTGAGATTCAAAATGAGCAAGAGACTGGCATTAGCACAGCAACACCGCCAAAAATGACATTCTTCTGAGCATTTTTGTAAGAGCATGTTTTCTGTAAGAATATTTAAAACTTCTTAAATTACGATACATTTACATAAGAAGAAAAGTGACCCAAGATATTGAGTCTTGTTTTCTGAAACAAAAATATATAAACTAGGTAAGTTTATGCTTAAATCAAAATTGTACATTACATCTACAGTAAGTTACTGGCAAACCTGCTGCCAAATTACAGCAAAGTTTTACAGTGCAGCTCAGTGGTCAGCTAAGGTCATGGGTTGGATCCCACATACTCAGAAACAAATGTTTAGTATAATGCAATGTAAGTCGCTTTGGATAAACGCGTCAGCTAAATGCCAGTAAATAAAAATGGTAAATGCGAAAAATTCCCATCATTTATTCTGAAGACATCTCTCAATCTCTCAACACATTCAATCCGCAATCAAACATGATTACTACACTTTTACTGTAATAAAACCACACAGCAAAATCGCCAGTGTTAGAAAATGTCAAATTAACACTCACAGTGTAAATACAGTAAATATATACTCACAGTATATACACTGTGAGTGTTAATTCGACTTTTTTTAACACTGGCGATTTTGCTGTGCACGGTACATTTTCCTAAAGGTGTTGATTGTTACTCCGCTGCTGTAAACACATGATGATGAAGGGTGTCTGTCTGTGTCAGGTGTTTGGCACAGGAACGCTGGTGCTCTGTATTCTGGCCGTCACTGATGTTGGCAATATCGGAGCTCCTAAAGGGGTGGAGCCTCTGGCGATTGGTCTGATTCTTCTGGGCATCAGCGTTTCTATGGGGCTGAACTGCGGTTACCCGCTGAACCCCGCTCGAGACCTGGGCCCGCGACTCTTCACCGCTCTGGCCGGCTGGGGGACGGAGGTGTTCAGGTAAACCACCTCTGTGATTTACATCCTCTGTACCAACACGGTCAGATGTGATTTCTCACGTGTGATGTGTTGTGATCCTTCAGCACTGCAGGTTACTGGTGGTGGATTCCAGTTGCCGGGCCGCTGGTGGGGGGCGTGGTCGGTGCCGTGATCTACTTCCTGTTGATCGAGCTGCATCACTCCAAAGACACGGACAAACCTCACGAAGAACCAGAAGAAGAAGAAGAGGATGAAGAGGATGACATCAGCCTGAAGGACAAATATGAGATGATCAACATGAGCTAAACTCAGTGATGAAGACTGACAGAAGAAACGGGTTTTCATGCAAATAAATGTTCTGGGTTCAGTAGTCAAACATCACGTTTGCAGTCCATATAGAGCGAGATGGTGTTTTTGTTCATCAGAATGACTTTCTGTGGTTATTTTATTTTATTGTACTGAACTCAGAACAACATACTGATGATGGGTGAAAATCTGTCCAGATGACAATGTAAGCAAAACGATCAATGACCAAAGATTATATTCATATTATATTCTGTATGAAGGAACTCGACAAATATTTCATTGTTTGCATTTTATTAAGGAAGTAATCCAGTCATTATAACAACCTACATACAGGTCTTCTTTCACGTGTGTGAGACGGGGTGTAGCAGCCATTTTAAAAGTGGGGGGACAGCTGGCAGGTGATGTGTCCCTCAAAGGCCAAACAAATTATGCACACACATGTTCATATAATAAATTCTATACAGAATACCAGCTGGTATTTTAGAGCACCCTAGTAGCAATTTTGGGAAAATGCCATGATAGCAAATCGCCTACCATAGTTAACACCATTGGAACAAACTGCCATTACCATATAACCAATTTTATTTAACATTTTGAACATAAATATATACAGTATATTAAAGCAATAGGGTTATAACAGATCCCCTTAGCTGTTATAAAATGCACTGTAACCCACTAATTCGCGGGGCTTATTGCTTTTATAAAACAGTTATTCCATAAATGTAGCAAGGTTTCATAAAAAATAAAATAAAATGGTGTTTAGGCTATGTAATGTGGTCAGCCGTTATAAATCGCTGTATTTTATAACGGCTTAGAACTCGGCTCAGCCAATCAGAAACAAGTACCAGAACTGACCGTTTTATAAAAATGTTTAATTCCTTAAAACACTGGCAAGTAGTCTCATTTCCGAAAACACTGCCTCGTCAACAGTCAAATCTCACCTGTATACAATCTGGATTACAGTGGTACAGTGTGATCAGGACGTGAAGCAGAGGGTCTTGTGTCTCACTGAAGGGGCTTATTTCACAATAACAGCCGGCTGCTTGTACATTATCCTGCTTATTACACGCCTACTTGCCACATGAGAAGAAAACTGGACATGAAATGTGAATTTGAAATATTTTATGAGCTCATTTTATACCGAATGCAGACCTTCCGCGAGGAAAAGACGTTTACTTTCGTTTTAAGGTAAGAAACGACGTTCAAACGACACGAACAGGCAATTTGGTTTAATCATTTGTAAATATAATGTCATATATGTTATTAAAAGATATATTTATATTTAATCTGTCAAAAAAAACTTTATTTGCTGAATCCGGGTTACCGTGTGTTATTAGTTTTGAGCAGTTGTTATCTGGGAATAACGAACCTGCAAATGTCGCGACTGGCCAATCAGAATCAAGCATTCATACGAGCCGCGTAATAAAAATAAGACTCTTCAGTGAGATACAAGACCATCCGCTTCATGTCAGGTCCTCATCACACTGTCGGGGATTATTGCTGCGATAACAACCGGCTGCCTGTATAATCCCTTACGTGTGTAGGCTCTTTTGTTAACGTAATTTCCCATGTCTTCAAAAACAGAAAAATAAAAAGAGGTTTGTAATTAAAAACTTAAAATCCAATGCTTATATTGTGTATTTATTGTTTGTGTGTGAGCCGCAGTAAAATTTAAAGTGAAACTGTTGAGGTCAAGGGGACAGCAGCGGGTAACGTTATAATGGTGTGCTGTCACTTTAAGGCCTACTGTAATGTGTGGAGCCATAAATTACACACGTGACGTCGTCAACTGTTTGTTCACTTAACAGAGCCGATGGTGTTTACAGAAACACTGGTCAAGACGAATATTTTGACATAATTATAAAATTATGTCGCGCGCTGCCGCTGACAAGCGCAGCCCGCGTGCACCTTTCCCGCTGAATGAGATGGTCGTCGACAGAAAACTTACTTTTGTGAGCCAACATGTTATTGTTACAAGAACTACAAAACAATTTCCTCGCAATGCTTACCGTGTCAATAATGTGACGAGGCACTGACACCACGTGAAAATAATGCAGTACGTAAGTTACGCAAATAATGATGTATATTAAGATCTTTTTTTCCGATTATTTCGTGGTGAGATGAGGAAATGCGACAGTTTCGCAGAGGCAAGAGAAATAATACGTTTGATATTTTACGTTATATGTAGTGATCCTCTAAATGTGCTGTGCGTGCTAGACTTCACGAGACTTTATAAGACACACCTCTAATCGCTGATAAGAGACACGTTTTGCATTCCTTTTTCATATTTCCTGGAGTGTCTTGATGTGTCAGCTGTATTTTTTGAATGAAACAATGAATCACGCGGTTAACGTGATAATCCCCCTCTACAGGTCACGTCAGAGGACATGTTTTTGCTCGTTCGCAGCTCACATGAAAGAGTTTCTTTGAGTCATTCACTTTGACGCAGATGTCCCTCAACAAAGCCATCGGATGAGATGAAAAGTTTCACAGGAATTCCGTCACGCAGGGGCATGTTTAACATAAAGTGGCATGTTTGTTTCATTTTCACAAGTATTTCCATATTCAAACAGTGCCCAGGGCCAGTAGCCAATCAGAGAAGGGCCTTACGCAGACTCCTCCCTTCAGACGAGCCGTCTCGCCGGCCGTCTTCTTGTTCTTCCATCACAGCACATGTGCGAGAGAAACATCCGAGACGTGATGAGGATCCAGACGGCTGCTCGACTCTCTCTGCTTCTCATTTACACTTTATCAGCGGCTGTGAAGGGAACCAGTAACATCACAGGTAAGTGTTTTACTTTGAAAGTGTGATGGGATGGGATTCCACACGAACTGGTATTTTAGATCCAGCGTGACTGTAATGGCATGTTTCTCATCAGAGGTCTTTGAGCATTAGCCACGGAAAGATTTAAGAGGAAACGCTCAGAAGATTACACACGCGTGTGTGTGTGTGTGCGTGTGCGCGTGTCTGTGTGTGCGTGTGCGTGTGCGTGTTTATAGATGCCGCGGGAGAGACGCACACTACAGAAGCCGTGCACACCCCGGCGGTGCTCAAATCCAGCTTCCACGTGTACCGCGAAGGGAACCTGTTTGAGGAGACCTGTGCCATCGTACCGTTCAGATGGGAAACCTTGGAGCGATGCGCTTACAACACGAGCAATGACCTCGTTCTCATCATCCACGGATGGACGGTCAGACCAGACGCATGAAAACATCACCGCCAAACACATTCCAGCTTCCAACACACCGTCACGCGTAATGATCTGGAACTCTGCACATAACTAATGTTCACGCGTTTATTAGAAATGAAATCATGCGTAAGAACGAGATGTTGGCGTTAAATGAGGCGTTTCAACCGTCTGCCAGCCGCGCACGCACAGGATTGTGGGAGTAAAGGAGACATGTCACTTCTCAGAAAGCCGCCAGCTGAAGGATCTCAGGAGGTTCTGGGTGTTTTCTAGGGTTCAGTCTCTGAGATGTCCTACAGATTTATAATGTCAACAAACAGGGAGAACAGACGGGAAGCTCAGTGTGAGGGAGGAAAGTCCTTATCAAGATATCACATTATTATTTATAATAATGATTATCCCATATTTTCACACACGTCAGCAATAAAAAAAGCTAAAAGAAAGGAAATAATAAACACAAAGACTAGAGATGCATTCCAGTTCATGTGTGTTGTGTTGGTGTGTAGATGAACGGCATCATGGAGCAGTGGATCTTCAGCTTGGCTTCTGCTTTAAAGTTCAGGATGGGTCAGGTCAACGTGATCATCAGCGATTGGAGGAGTCTGGCCCTGCAGGCTTATCCAATCGCAGCCAAGAACAGCCGTCAGGTGGGCCGGGACGTGGCCACGCTGCTCGAGTGGCTGGAGGTGATTCAGATCCCAAACAAAACTCACCCACTGTAAATGTGTGCAAAACCTTGGCTTGAATGGACGCTGATAGCACTTCCTCTCCTGACAGAAAGCCGTCCAGCTCTCCATGGATAAGGTGCACCTGATTGGCTACAGTCTGGGAGCGCATGCGGCGGGATTCGCCGGAAGTCACTTCAGAGGACGGAAAGTTGGCCGCATCACTGGTGTGTTTAAATCTTAGACACGTGTTGAGAGAGACAGACGTCTAACCCTAATCTGAAAACAACATAAATCACAAACTTGTGATATTTCATCAGAATGAAATAATCAGGATGTGAAAGCTGATGTGTTTTTAACTGCGGTGTGTGTGTGTGAGACAGGTCTGGACCCCGCAGGGCCGCACTTCGAAGGGGTCCCGGCGTTTGACAGACTGTCACATGACGACGCTCAGTTTGTTGATGTCATCCACACCTTTGCTAAAAGCAACATAATGCCTGGAGTTGGTATAAACCAGATCATCGGTCACGTGGATTTCTATCCTAACGGAGGAACGTTCCAGCCCGGCTGCAAGATGCTGGACATCTACAGTAACGTTTATCAGTACGGACTGCAGGGTGAGACCGAATAATCAAATATAGCAGTTGTACAATTGCAAAACATGTATTTGGCGTAGTGTTCACACTTATTGTGCATTGTCCTTAGCTGCGTCTGAATTCGCTCACTCGTTCACTATTCTCTATGTAGCGAATGCTAAATAGGCCACTATAGACGGTTTCATCCTAACAACATAAACAAACGTTACTGCGCATGCGCACTTTTGTGACCCCCTCAACTGAACTTCCGGCACACATTCACAAACAGTAGAGCGCCTGTAGATGATTTCTGATAACAATCAAAAGAAACCCAGAAGAACCTCAACTTGTCTCTAATATTTTCAATTTAGACTGCGATACAAAGATCAACCGCTAGATGTCGGTGTACCGTACGGTTTCTTTCAATTTGACCGAACTACAGGACCCATTCAACAAATCGTTTATTTAAAGGGGTCACATGACACGGCTAAAAGGAATATTATGGTTTGTTTTAGATGTGATGTAATGTGTATACATGATTTAAGGTTAAAACGCTGTATTTTCCACACACGTGCATGTTTGTATCTCCTCTTTGCTCCGCCTCTCTGAAACGCGCTGATGTTTAACAAAGCTCATGGCTCTGAAAAGCGAGGTGTGCTGTGATTGGCCAGTTCACCAGTGCGTAGTGATTGGTGGAATACTGCAAGCGTGTAACGCCTCTGACCATATTTGGAACATCAGGTTCCTCTTCAATTGTACTGACAGGTACGCCCACCTTACTTACGTCTACATTTGGGCGGTCTTAGTCCAATCAGACCACCAGCTGAGGTAGATTTGTGGGGGTGTGGCTACACGAGGCGTTTCAGGCAGGTCTGGGTGAGCATTCGCTTTTACATAGAATGACTCTTCTGTTCCCACACTTTCATTTCTGCTATTTTACGTGTCGAATACATGCATGAGCGACTTATAACACACCAAAGACACAGAACAACACGTGTTCACGCCATATGACCCCTTTAATACAATTATTATACAATAATAATAACAATAAAATATACTGTATAAAAATAACAATATAAATCAATATTAACATAAATAAAATAAAATAGTTATATTATTAGACACTAGCCAAACGCGTGCGCACGTCCAATGAAATGGTCTAAATGGGGAAGAAGTGAATGAAAATAAGTGAAGGATTTCGGACACTGACGTAATGTAACCTGCGTCTGACAGTACTGTCGCGGACATTCATCATAACGCTTACAACTGTGTGGCTTAATGGATTGTTTAATAAAATGGTAAAGTCACCTTATTTGTCAAGTGTTTGTAAAAACGTCTGTTTGCCACGTGTGTTTTATTACGTTTAATAAAATTATTTAATATATTTAAAATAAAGCACCACTGTCTATAACATTCATTTCATCTGCTTAATCTCAAAAAGTAGAAAATAGCTGTAAACAAGAACAAAGTATAAACGTACATTCGTGGCATTAACGGTCACTTTCCTCCAGCTGATATCAGATGTACACTCAAAATTTACACTCAAAATCAGAATGCATTGTGGGTAAAAGGTACTGAATGAATGTAGGGAATGAGTTGTCCACTCAGAATTCGGACAACACTACAAAATGGCGGACACCCGATATAGTGCACATATATAGGAGATTCAGACACAGCTCGTGATTTTACTCCACATTTGTTAAACAGGTGTACCCAAGACCATTAAATGCAGCCATGAACGTGCGGTCAAACTCTACACCGAATCACTGCTCAACACCAGCCAGCCCATAACGGGCTTCCGTTGCCGGGGCGACAGCACTTTTAACAAAGGCCTGTGTCTGGACTGCAAACAGGACCGCTGTAACACGCTAGGCTACGACATCAGACGCGGGCGGGCGGGCAAGAACACTAAAGGCCTGTACTTTAAAACGGGCGCGGAGACGCCCTATAAAGGTCAGTTCAGTCTGTATAATTGTTCATTTACTGCAAAACAGGCGTCTAGACAGCACCCGGTGCTTTAAATAAAGACTTTCCTGTGTGTGTTTATATAGCGCTCACACACCCTAAACCACCCTCTGTACTGTACTCAGTGCTTCACTACCAGATCAGAGTTCTGCTCATGAATGTGATCGAACCCGTCGAGGCCTCCGTGTCCATCACGCTCAACGGAACCGGAGGAGAGAGCGGAGAATTACCCATAACCCTGTGAGTCAACACACACAAACAGAAAACTAAACGAATTGGATGACGCGAGGTTCACACACATCGTGAGGTTTCAGGCTCCATGAATGATGAGAAACATGTTGACAGGTATCAGGAGAGCTCAGGTGAGAAGATCTACACGTCTCTGCTCACAGTAAGTGCTGATCTGGGTCACCTGACGTCCGTCGGGCTGGTGTGGCGGGGCGAGCTGGTCTGGTCCAGCTGGTTGAGACGGGTCAGAAACATCATGACCTGGAACGAACCCGATCAGCGCGCAGAACTCAGCGTTTGGAGGATTTGCATCAAATCAGGAGAGAAGCAGGAAAAGTGAGCAAATGACCAAACACAACTGATAAGTGAAAGTGAGCTATTAGTCAGATATGGTGACCCATACCCGAAATGTGACCTCTGCATTTAACCCATCCAGAGAGTAGTGAACACACGCACAGCAAGTGGTGACCACACGTACACCCGGAGCAGTGGGCAGCTATCACTGCAGCGCCCGGGGAGCAAGTAGGGGTCAGGTGCCTTGCTCAAGGGCTCCTCAGTCGTTACCCACGCTTTGTGATCATTGTATTTCTGTCTTGTTTTCCAGTACAAAACATTCAAAAATCAAGATATTTACTTGTCAAACAAAATAACGCAGCATATTTATAAATGAAATCAACTACATAAATGACATGTTTTTCTGTATTTAACAAGTCAAGCTGCAAAAGTGACTGTTTACTCGCCGCTATTCTCTCAGCGTACGCAACAAGCTGCCTCTTCTTCGGCTCTTGTCTTGGTAACAAAGGCAAAACCCCCGTGGACACTGACGAATAGTGGTCAGCTCACAAGTAGGAATGAAAACTGACGCAGTTGTTTGCTAATAAAAATCTCCAAATATCTGCCAATAGTGTACGAGAAAACTTGACTATTCTGACACCATCTGCAGATTTGTCTTTTCTGTTTTAAGCATAAAAAACTGAATTTTGCTTCTTTTTTTTTTCCAAAGAAAAACATGATTAGTCGCTTTCATGTAAATACGTCCTGATTTTAGAATGTTTTGTGGGCTTACTGGAAACGAGACAAAATACTAAATATTTTCTGTGTGAAAGGTCATATTATTATGATTTTACACTAGTTAACTTTTGTAGATTAATGTAACTAGATAAAAAACAATAATATTCAGAAATTATAATTAGCAGTAAAAATGCAGATATAATCCATGATATTTTCCACGTAGCTTTCCTGTAGTTCAGTGGTTAGATCATGGCGCTAGCAACGTCAAGGTCATGGGTTGGATCCCAAGTATTGCACATACTCTGATACAAATGTGTAGTATAATGCAATGTACAGGTGCTGGTCATATAATTAGAATATCATCAAAAAGTTGATTTATTTCACTAATTCCATTCAAAAAGTGAAACTTGTATATTATATTGATTCATTACACACAGACTGATATATTTCAAATGTTTATTTCTTTTAATTTGATGATTATAACTGACAACTAATGAAAATCCCAAATTCAGTATCTCAGAAAATTAGAATATTACTTAAGACCAATACAAAGAAAGGATTTTTAGAAATCTTGGCCAACTGAAAAGTATGAACATGAAAAGTATGAGCATGTACAGCACTCAATACTTAGTTGGGGCTCCTTTTGCCTGAATTACTGCAGCAATGCGGCGTGGCATGGAGTCGATCAGTCTGTGGCACTGCTCAGGTGTTATGAGAGCCCAGGTTGCTCTGATAGTGGCCTTCAGCTCTTCTGCATTGTTGGGTCTGGCATATCGCATCTTCCTCTTCACAATACCCCATAGATTTTCTATGGGGTTAAGGTCAGGCGAGTTTGCTGGCCAATTAAGAACAGGGATACCATGGTCCTTAAACCAGGTACTGGTAGCTTTGGCACTGTGTGCAGGTGCCAAGTCCTGTTGGAAAATGAAATCTGCATCTCCATAAAGTTGGTCAGCAGCAGGAAGCATGAAGTGCTCTAAAACTTCCTGGTATACGGCTGCGTTGACCTTGGACCTCAGAAAACACAGTGGACCAACACCAGCAGATGACATGGCACCCCAAACCATCACTGACTGTGGAAACTTTACACTGGACCTCAAGCAACGTGGATTCTGTGCCTCTCCTCTCTTCCTCCAGACTCTGGGACCCTGATTTCCAAAGGAAATGCAAAATTTACTTTCATCAGAGAACATAACTTTGGACCACTCAGCAGCAGTCCAGTCCTTTTTGTCTTTAGCCCAGGCGAGACGCTTCTGATGCTTCCTGCTGCTGACCAACTTTATGGAGATGCAGATTTCATTTTCCAACAGGACTTGGCACCTGCACACAGTGCCAAAGCTACCAGTACCTGGTTTAAGGACCATGGTATCCCTGTTCTTAATTGGCCAGCAAACTCGCCTGACCTTAACCCCATAGAAAATCTATGGGGTATTGTGAAGAGGAAGATGCGATATGCCAGACCCAACAATGCAGAAGAGCTGAAGGCCACTATCAGAGCAACCTGGGCTCTCATAACACCTGAGCAGTGCCACAGACTGATCGACTCCATGCCACGCCGCATTGCTGCAGTAATTCAGGCAAAAGGAGCCCCAACTAAGTATTGAGTGCTGTACATGCTCATACTTTTCATCTTCATACTTTTCAGTTGGCCAAGATTTCTAAAAATCCTTTCTTTGTATTGGTCTTAAGTAATATTCTAATTTTCTGAGATACTGAATTTGGGATTTTCATTAGTTGTCAGTTATAATCATCAAATTAAAAGAAATAAACATTTGAAATATATCAGTCTGTGTGTAATGAATGAACATAATATACACGTATCACTTTTTGAATGGAATTAGTGAAATAAATCAACTTTTTGATGATATTCTAATTATATGACCAGCACCTGTAAGTCGCTTTGGATCAAAGCATCTGCCAAATGCATAAATGTAAATATTAAGTGTTTGTGTCTTCTCTTGTCAGGGTGTGGTTTTGTGCTTCATCTGGAAAAGTGACTCACCTGAAGCCCTCACAGGAGCATCAGTTCATTCGCTGTGACGTCTTAAAGAGAAAACCTTCGTCTCACCAGGAGAAATCAAACACGACACGAGTGAAGAACAAGCTAAGAGACGGCAGTCAGAGATCAACCGAGTCTTTTTATTAATGCATTTCAAGTACTCCAAAAAAATTACATCTCTTTGCACAATACGGTTTGAAATGTTACGTAAAAATGTTCAAAGTGAACAAAAATGAAGTTACTGTATAAAACACAGTGAACATTTACAGACAGAATTAATCATCTTCTTATGTTTTTTTTTCATTCGTTTTAAACTTTAGTGATCAGCCTATTTTCACCTAACAACATTTCGACTCAGTTAAGACGTTTTCAGTGCACGTTCCTCTATAATGTTTCACCAAGACTATGAAAAAAAATGATAAAAGTCAAATACAAGCAAATATTCAATCTCCTCTATTCAGTCCAGACCACAGAAAAAACATCGAACGCCTCGTTTCCGCCCACGTTCCTTTGTCATAAATGGCAGTATGGAAAAACAAAAACCTTCATGTGCACCTGACAAACCGTGTGAAGAAGTTTCTAGATCTCAGAGGAAATGTCTCTCGGTGTGGTCCGACAAAACTCATTTCTAGAGGCGAACGGAAAAGTATCAAAATTTCTCTTCAAATATAACAGAAATACTCCAGATACTGTACACAAGTTTACAAGAGAAGAGGACCGTCTGGACGGATGGAAATCAAACGTGTCAGTCGTTTGTCCGAGCTGCTTCTGAAAAAAAACCATGTGAGAACATGCAGAAATCAATGGCGTTTTACCACCTCAGACGGGACGCTTTTACGAGGGACAATGAAAAACAAATGTTTCAGAGGCTGAAGAAACATCACAGCCTCGCTTACACTAATGTGACCGTGAAGTTTTCAGTGGTGCTCCTGGCGGGCCACCGTCCTCAGTTCAGCACTCGAGCGACTGTGAATCTCCAGGAGCAGAACCGAGAACTCAACGAGTCCCGAGGTGTTCGTGGATCATGATGAATGAAGACTGAGTCTGACAGGAATCTTCTGCTATATTCCTTTCATCGTGTTTTTTGTGATGTGCTGCAGCAGAGAGCGAAACCTCACAAACACTTCATCTCGTTCAAGCTTCACTACGGCTAGTACACTTCAATCCACATATTATTATTTATAAATCTGTACCTGCCGCTCTGTTGGAAGTACCCTTCATAAACATAAAAAACATACAATGTGTGTGTGCTTGTCTTCTGATGGCATCTGGCTATACACAACAACAAAACATTGTAAACATGTCAACAAACATATGCACGAAATGAAGAATGTAAACGGTAAAATCTGTCCCGTGGAACGGCGAAGAACAGCTCACGAGTGATCCGTTTCTCCTCCGTCGCCTTCAGCGTTCGAGTCCTGAGTGTTTTCAACAAAACTGCAACAGTAAAATCTCTTTATCGACAGTAGAAGAAATAATTTGTTCTCGCGTATAATACAACTAATATGGTTTCTCTATACAGCGGCGAATCTGTACAGACGCGTCGGCTTCCGCGCGCTGGAAAAGGGAAGGCTTGACGTTTCCAGTTGTACAAAATAAAAGTCCTTTTCCGGTGATCTGAGCGAAGCGCCGCGCGGTCCTGCTTAAAACGGATTTCCAAGAGTCTGAAAAAGAAACGAGCAGACGAACTCGGAGACATTACGGGAGACGCTCTATCTACAAATAAACTTCGGCACTCGAGTACTCAGTCAGGGAGGGGCGAGAAACCGAAAGAAAAAGACGGAATAAAAACACAACTTGTTCTGCGTTTCCCAGCGCGAGCCGGGAGTCGTGTGCGATGGGTGAAGTTCATGTTCACTCCAAAGAGAAAACGCCGGACGTGTGAGGGGTGGAAGCATTGTGAACACTGGATATATTCCTGTAAACCGTTCCAGCGCGTCTGCGTGATGAAACATCTTTATCTTGCAGTGTGAAGATCAGAAGTGCTGCTGCGGGTGGACGTGGTGGTGGGCGGTTGCGGGCGGTTGGGTTCGATTCTTTGGAGAAAAGCCCACCGCTCCACGGTCACACTGACAGAATCTACAACCGCCAGAGAACTAAAGAGTGTTAAAACTAAATGCAGGCTGTAAGAGTTGAGAGAAAGTCCTGAAGTGTTGCGTTGGAGATCAGATGAGTTTCTTCAGTGTGACTGTGGATCAGAGGCTTCGGGCGACTGCAGTACCACGGATGGCAGGCACTGTGGGGCGGGGGATACGGCGGTCTCAGCGTCTCATCTGACCCATCTGGTAGTTCTCTCGGGGCTGACGGTGGTGACGCTGCGGCTGCGGCTGGCGCTGGGCCTGACGTGGAGCCTGCCGCTGGTTTTGATGGGCGTGAGGAAGCTGATTCTGGTGCTGAGGATGTTGCTGTTGGTTGGCTTGTTGAGCTCGTCGTCTCTTCAGGGTACCTTCACCAGATACAGAGAGAGATTGAAAGAGAGGATGGAAGACATTCTATTATGAAGAAAATATTTTGGCCATTACTTTTATTTGAAACATGAAATCTGAGTCTTGAGATGATTTGAACATCATGGGATGAATTACCTGGCAGGGGTTTTGGAGGGGGTAGCTTGGGGTTGCTGCTCGGTGTGTGAACGCTGCAGATTTTGATAAATCCCGCCATAAGCATGATGAGAGCGATGCCCATGAGTAAAACTGCCCACCAATGAGCCTTTGCAGAGAAAACACACACACACACACACAGAATAAACACACGTGACGAGCGGCATTACCAAACACATTCATTCAGACACCAACCACTATCCACTCGGCGATGTTCTCGTAGAGCTCGGGGTTAAAGATGGCTTTCTTGAGTCGTGCCAGAGGACCGTCAGCGTCTACCAGACGACACTTCATGAACACGTCACAATAACCTTTGAAGTCATTACAGGGCGAGCCGGCCTGCAGCGTCGTCACTTTCTTATTAAAGAAGCGGGCGAGACGCTCGGAGCCCGTACTGCTGCACGTGCTCGGGTTCACTGCGGACACACACACACACGTCATTTCAACACTCAAATCTAAACACAGCAAAAAGAACGTGTCAAGATTCCCGCGTTCATACTTTTCTCCATGCAGCAGACGTGACAGAGTTCCGTCTCGTCTTTGCCGTCCACGCTGGCGCAGGTGCACACCTCCAGACCGTACTTCTCGCAGATGGATCCCGAGCACACCTGAAACACACAAAGTGTCAGACGCCACATCCGTGTCGCTCTCATGCAATGGCTCGCTCACTCGCTCACTCACTCACCCCGTTGAGACAGACTTGCGTCTCTCCGTGACAGGCGGTGAAGTTGGCTTTGGGTTCAGAGGTGGGACACTGAGCGGTGGCTCCGTTACACATGCCCTGATGAGCGCACTCAGATTCCTCTCGACACTTCTCGTTGCGGCTCTTGTAGGTACATTCGGGCGTACAGCAGGGACCCTGACTGGGGCTGGACACGTTCAGAGGAGCGTTAATAATCTCACTTCTGCGTTCATGAGTTCCTGCAGGGGGGCGAGCGAGAGTCTTACCTGCACACTCTGTTGGGTTTCAGTTTGCATTTCTTGTTATCTGGCTGATTGGCGTCATAGCAGCAGTCGTCTTTGCACTGATCGCTGTAGCCGCAGTCGCATTCCTCGCCGGGCTCCACCAGACCGTTTCCACAGATCGGCTGTCCGGATTCTGTCCGATCACACACACTGGCGTCACATTCAGAACTGAAGTAAACGTGAGAAACGGATCACAAGCGTAGCTCCTTACCCACAAAACAGCTTCCACGCTTCTTCTCCAGCACCATGCTGATGTTTTTGATGCTGCACACCGAGAACTTGTTGTTGTTTAGTTTGTCTCCAGATGTCGCTCTGGCGTACATGATGTAATTCCCTCTCTCTTTCTTGTCCTGGCTTTTCGACTCGCCCGGGGTGCACTCGGACCCAGAGTCATGCTGACGGATGGAGACAAAACCACCAAAACACCCATCACATGATTCATATGACATGTGTACATACACCCGCAGTAAAATCTTTCTACTCGTTTCTGTTCTGTGGTCTTTTACATGAAGTTGCATCAACTCACCGGCGACCCAAAGTTGTGTCCGACCTCATGAGCGAATGTTATGTGAGAGACTTTAGGAGGCACGTGAGAGGCGTAGTTCTGTACCGTGATGATTCCAGTATTCAAAGATTTCTTCTTGCCATCAGAATATAATTTACTCTTCTCGCAGATTCCACCAGAACTGCCTAAAACACACAGGTATGGATCGAAACGACTGCTTCATTAAACACTGCAGAAACTGAGTTGAATCAAAACTGCTGATTCTTTAAGCACAACAGAATCAGAACAAATGATTTAATAAACACAACTGAATCAGAGACGAATCATGACAACCGATTCATTTAATACAACTGAATCAATGAATCGCAACTGAATCAGAGACGAATCATGACAACCGATTCATTAAACGCAGCAGAATCAAAAAATAAGAACAACAGATTTTGCTCATCTATAATGCAGAAATATGAAATCACAGGTGTACCTGCTGGTGCTCCGACCCAGGCCAGACCCAACACCCCATCATCAAAGTCTCTGTCTGTGAAGACGTAGGCCAGACAGTAATCATCATGATTCTGTTCGGAGTTCAGTTCCAGAAACTTCTCCACACCGATATTGGCGAAGCGGAACGGATTGGAACGGTCTCGCTCGTCATTGGTTGTGTTTATCTGCGACGACAAAGAACATTTGAAAGCGCAGTCCCCGTCAAACACAAGTCTGTTGAAAAACAGTTGCTCATTGGTTTCTTAAATAGTAAATATTTTGTGGTTTTTAAGGTCCTACTTTGGTTTATGGAGCGTCCAACAGCAAGTTGACGTACATACACGGTGTAAAACAGTTATTCTTACCTCACTTCTTGACTGACTCTCAAATGATTCGTTCGGCGATTAATCTGTCTAATCCCCACCTTTCTGTCAGCCTACTCTGATCTGATTGGTCAGATGGTCTAGTCTGCTGTGATTGGTCTACCGTGTCGCAAACTGAACGTAGGCGGGCATTACACCGAGTGACGCAAATCTGACCCGGAACTGAAATTAGAACGACAGACGACTCGTTCGCATGATTCCTTTTTTCTCAAGCCAAGAACTTTGTTATTCGGTTTCACAACTTGCTTACATTCACACACAGCAACATCACACACGGCATGAAATGTCATTTTACGGACATTGTAATATTTACTCTTTAAGAACGTTTTGTCTGTATGCCATCCTGGGTTTTATTTCTGAAAGGGTGTCTTACCCGTATTCTCTTGACCATGAAGCTGATATTGCGGATGCCCATGAAATCTGTGCCCTGGTAGATGGCATCGATGGCCTTCACGTGATTGGAGATCTGAGCGGGGGCAGACGGTCGTGGTTAATAACTCAAAGGTCGACTGCATCCGTCATTCGACTGCTGTCGACGTGCGACGTACCTGAGCGATGACGGCCTCTCGCGTCTTGTAGTATTTGTAGAAGAGATGATCGGTCTGAATGAAGAGCTGACACGTGTTCTTCTCTACCTGTGTCATCCTCTTCTTCCTCAGCAGAACGCCATCGTTTATCTCCACATTCACCTCCTACGGAACAAAAACATTTCCACTGAAGAGCTCTGAATAGACTCGACTCACCGGCCGGGTGAATAAAACTAAAATGCTTTCAGATAGAGTTTCATTTGAACGTCTGACCTTCGCTGGCTCCTTGGCGGGCGATGCTTGATACTTCTTCATTCGCTCAAACACAGACGAATCCGCACAGCCGCCTTCCGGTCCGTATTTGTGAGGATAATCTGAATGGACATCAAACAGTGACTGAATCACCACGACATCTGTCTGTTTGTAAGAGCAAAAATCAAACATTTAATGAATAACATGACGTCGGTTCACTCACAGATGTCGTCCTCGTGGTAGATGACCGAGTGGAAGGGAACGTTCTTGTCCTCCAGGTATCTCTCGGCTGGTTCCACGTAATACATCCCCTGATGAGTCTGAACGAAGCCATCGAATCTCCCGTCCACCACAGAACCGTGAGTCACGGTGCCCGCTTCACCTGAAGAGCACAAGCAGCATCAGCGCCGCTGAACACTTCGTGAAGGACCACACGCGTGCGTGTTTTCATTCTTCACCGTGGAAATGACACTCATTCATTCATTCTCTCGTTTTTTTCTGCTGGAAGCGCTGATGTTTGTTCAGCTCACCGTAGATTTCTCCAGTGTAGATGTGAGAGGTGTCGTAGTTCATCTCCTGTCCAGACATCTCCAGCTTAAAGTCCTCTGAAAACAAGCGCGTGTCTCTCTTCATTCGGAGGTTGAAATGTCTGCCCGATGAAAACACAGCAGAGGGATGTGAAAAACATCAAGAGAAGCACAGCTTACGTTTGATTCTCGCCTCTAAAGAAATGTCGTAATAAGAAATGATTGATTTTCCTGCTAAATTCAATACAATTTTATTTACATAGCGCTTTTCACAATGTTTTATTGTTGCAAAGCAGCTTAACATACATCATCATAAGAAATTGAATAAAAAATAAATAAAAACATTTATTAAACTAAATCCATTTCATGTTCACTTTAAAACTGAAGATTTGTTGCAGTAATGGTCTGTCCACACCGGGACGATAATCGCACGCGTTTATCCTCGACGTTTAGCGCCCCGTGACTAAACAAAGGGCGTCAATGTGAGTGTGCACACCGACGCGCAAAACGCCAGGCGTAAAAGCATCTTTTTTTGTTTGTTTGTTTGACGCGCCGCGTTAAAAAATGGCCGACCAATGAGATTGGTGCTTTTGTTCACGTGCCTGGAGCTGCTGAAGTTACTGTAAAACACCACTTGGTAGCGCTCAAGAACAAAACGGTCGAGCACACATTGACGAAGAGGAACCAAGATGAATGCTTCTTCTGTGTGAAAAGCGAGTGTCAGAAGCATAAAGTTGCGCAGCGCCACCTTGAGTGCCGGTGTATTTCTGTTTTTCATTGAGCGCCATCTATGTCAGGGAGTGAATTTGCACGTTCGCTCGGCTCATATATCGCTCGGTATATTCTACTATATACTACCCTGTACAATGTCTCTTATCTGTTATTATCCCCCATTTTCTGTACAATAGTCTTTATTTTATATATGCATATTTTAGAATCTTTTAGACTGTAAATCGTATTATATTGTATTGTCATTGTGTTGAATGTCTGTACTAGAAGCTTCCAACACCAAAGAAAATTCCTTGTGTGTGCAAGCACACTTGGCAATAAAGCTCTTCTGATTCTGATTCTCATCACCAGTGAAAATCGTTTGGGGTATAAGCGCGTGCGATTATCGTCCCGGTGTGGACAGGCCTTAACGAAGGGCTCCAGATGAAGATGGTTTGTTTTACCTGCCGTGAGCGTGAAACTGCAGGTGCAAGAAGCTCTCGTGATGGGACAGCGCTCTCTTGGCTCTCTGATGGTTCTCGTGAACAACATCGGTGTCGTACGACAGACCCTCGTAGTGACGGATGTACTTGTTTAACGGGTTGCCATGGTAACCTGTTCATGACACAAACATCATTGTTTGACAAACACCTGAGCGAATGCTCAACAAGAACCGCTTTAAGTTACACATATTTCACACAGATATCATATCAGGCCTGGACAATTCCCCATCAATAGTGTTCACGCCCTCTATTGTTGGTTGGTTACGATAGTGTGATGGTATCCGTCTGAGACACTTTCCTCATATTTACACAAACAGCACACACACAGGATTCAGATAATGTGTTTGTTTGGGTGTTGATTTCAAGTTTCAACATCGTTTCTCAGTGTCTTTAATGACCCACAACTAACTGTTAATGTGTTTGTGACACAACTCATTGAGATTTTAAAATATTTCAGCTTAAAGACCGCATGAAGCGGAAGTTGCGATCGTTTTTACTTCCGTATTCTGACACATTTCCGAGCGAAAGGGAATTTCAAAGGAGAACATGAGTGGGCGTGGCCTGCGTTTTTCACTGCGAATTGATTGAATGTGTAAAAACAGCTGTTGCATTTTGAAATGAAGCTGGTAGCAGATTGACAGTTGAAGGGGAGGAGTTAACGGATGCTCTGGCCAAACCGTCTATTATAAAGCGGTCAGTTCTGGTCCTTGATTCTAATTGGCTGAGCCGAGTTCTAAGCCGTGATAAAATACCCTGATTTATAACGGCTGACTGACTTACACAGCCTAAATATCATTTTATTTACTTTACTTTATGAAACCTTGCTACGCATATGGAATAACCGGTTTACAAAAGCAATAAGCCGTGTGAAGCAGCGAGTTACAGTGCATTTGATAACAGATGAGGGGGTTTTAATGACTCCGCTCCACGCCGTGCCACAACGCCCTTAGCGGTTATAAAATGCACTGTAACCCACTGCTTCACATGGCTTATTGCTTTAATTTATGCCATCTGAGATGGATAGTTTTCATTTTCAGATTTTAACTGAAGATTCTGAGGGTACGTGGATTTTAAAAAGAAAATGACCCACATTGATAAACTATTTACTATAAGCGCTGCAATATTTCAAGAAAAAATAAGAATTGTCATTTTTTATTTCACTGGGACTTTAAATTCTGAGATCTGCTGTATTTAAAGGGGCAGTTCAGTTAAACATGAGAATTCTGGCATCATTTTATCCTCTCGTGTCATTTCAAACATGTGACATGAGGAGGAATAAATGATGACTGAACTGTCCCTATAAGTGTAAAGGCGAGAAGAGATTGTGTGCATCATGGTAAATGTTGTGGGATGATGGTAAATCAAGGTAAAGGATGTCATAGGATGATAGTAATGGCAAATGATGTCATGAGATAATGGTAAATGATATAGTTTGATCATGGTAAATGTTGTGGGATCATGGCAAATTTTGGTTAACGATGTCATGGGATTATGGTAAATCATGGTAAATTACATTGTGGGATCATGGTAAGAGATGTAGTGTGATAATGGTAAAGGATGTTGTGTCATCCATCCATTTTAATCTGGTTGTGTTAGCCAGTATCGCAGCCGAACCGGCCCACGGACACGCGCTCCACGCGTGTATCGAACGCATTTGAGCTCTAAAAATCGTGTGTGCTCGATCCCGTCGTGAATATTGACGGTAAACCGCGGAATAACCGGGGTTGTCACAATAACAATGGGGTGAATGTAGCGGCTTTAGCGTTAGCTGCTCGGCTCGCGCGAGCGTCAATGAATGAAACGCGACGCGGGATTAAAGACGCACTCACCTCGCGCGGATCCGCCGCAGATCAGGCACAACAGCACCGATAAGGACACCGACACCGCGGACAGATGCATGTTTAGCGCATGGATGACGGACGGGTTGGGTTTTATTGTTTACAGCTTCAGGCTCGGGTTCGGGGCTTTACGCGCTGACGTCAGACGCACGGCGGAGACCCCTCCCCCACTGAGAGAAAATACTGCAAACCCACACAGGCAGGCAGCAAACAGTGTAAAGTCAAATTTAAATGTTAACAGTTGTTTCAAGCTGATAAAAAACTAATAATAGGAGATACGTGTGGGTGGACATTATCTTCAATACAGTACAAGGAGAATCACGAAGAAATGTATTTTTACTCAAAAATCGAATAAAAAGAAGGTGCAGAACTTGGCCTACATGAAACTGATGATTTAATTACCCTGAGATCCACTTACTTTGCAAGTAATTATTATAAATGTCCGTTATTATAAACTATTTATCCTAAGATCATGTGACGCATGTCATTTCGAAATACATAATTAAGGTTTGATACCCGAAGGACTTCAAACAAGATGTGGGAGGTCTTGTAACGTTTTATTTGTTGAAACAGTTCGCATTGTCCTGTATTTATAAAGAATATATGAATATTTGAGCACCCCTACAATGGGTCATACCATTATCAATGCTTGCGCGAGGCCGTGGACCAGTCGACTCAACGCGCGCATTTGAGTAAGGTATAGAACGACATTATGCTGCTGTTAGTGTTTAAAATAAAGTTCTTGTAAAATACAAGGTAAATGTAGGTACAGATTATACAGAAATAATACTAAGCTAAGTCTGAATGATATAATGACTTGCTTTCTTTGTGCTTAACAGGTTGCAGTGGTACGATGTTTAAAGCCACAGTTCACCCCAACATGACAAATATGTAATAATTTATTCACCTTGTGTCTCTCAATCTCATAACTTTCTTTCTTTTGGTTTTCCATTCAAAGAAATCCCAAAATAAAGGCTCAGTTGCTTTATTGAAGATATCTTAAAGTCACCATACAATCAAACAGGAAAATGCACACCATTATTTTTTTTAATTCAAAAAGGGAAGGGCAAAATAAAGCCCCGCCCTACAATTTTTCTAATTTCAGAAGCCGTTTCACTCGGATACACGTCACGATATGGAAAAGAAGTCAATCGCAACTTCCATTTCATAGTGACTTTAAGAGACTTTCCCTGCGTTCCAATTCGCCTACTTATACTAGCCCTAACAGTAGGTGGAGTTTTTGTGTTGGAATAGTAGGTACTTTTGAGCGCATGGCAAAATAGATTGCACAAACTGGGACATACTAACAGGAAGCGGAAGAAGCCGTTGTTGCCTAGGGCACATTCAAGCTCAAACCGGTGCCGTTTTTCTACGGTTTCCGGGTTGAACGACACGTTTCCTGGAAACGGTGTGCAACAGGGTTTGAGATGCATTTTCTCTTGTTTGGTGGGCGTGTCAAGAATGTCAGGCCAATCAGCAGCCAGCAACATGTGTATAACCCACGCGGTGTTAAAGAGACAGATCGCACAATGGGTCCAAGTAAAGTCGTTTACAAATGTGTCCGCTGCAGCTCGGTATACGCAACAATTGAAGATATTAGAAGAGATGTATTTTGCAGTGTTCAACACGTATTTATACCGATTTCATCAGGCTCTGAAATGTGTTCATAAAGAACACTAAGAATGGCCTTCTCAGCTGCCATAGTTCAACTCTTGCGTCATCACAACAGGGTGTTCAACCGCACCACCATTTCCGTTTAAACAACGTTTAGCTGAACGCAGCCCTAGACAACATTGTGACCAATAACTGCATGTCACATCGAAATACAGCTCTTCTTTCCATGAAGGATTTAGTCGTTCATTATTTCCATGTTTACTGTATACTTACATTTGTTCATTTAGTGACGCACCAGTTATATCATTTATTGGTAACACTTTACATTAAGGTAGCATTTATGAAGCGTTTATAAATGTGTTCATTAATGATTAATAAGTCATTTACAAATGCATTATAAAGCAGTTATAACTGCATGAATAAAAAGGGGGATTCTAACGAAATACCTGCCAAATTGTGAGCAGGTATGAGATAAACAACACAACACCCTACAGTGTCCAGTCTGACAGCCTATATTGCAAACAATATAAAGATAATAATGAATCTGCTTTTGAGTCAAATAAATAATGAATAAATTCATTTATTAAGCATTTATAACATGTGAGTTAAAAATGACTCACTATTTGGCAGGTATTTCATTAGAATCCCTTATATCCCAGTTATAACTGCCTCATAATGCATTTGTAAAGGACTTATTTATCATTAATGAACACATTTATAGATGCTTTATAAAGAGTACCTTAATGTAAAGTGTTACCAATTTATTAATGCAGTGGGGCGTCACTAAACTCCGCCTCCTCGTGGTGAGTTGTGGGTAATATCAGCCGTTAGAGTGTGTATCATTCTGCACTTCCAATTCCTACCAGAAGTAGTCAACCATCCGGGAATCTTTGGAATACTATTTTCGACATACTACGATTTGGGACATACTAGTTCTACTTGCAAATACTATTAGGACGGATAGTCTGCGGATTGGAACTCAGGGTTTAACTTTCACCTTAGAATGTGTGATTCTGTTAAATATGATATTTGCTTGAATGTAGAATTGGTTTCAGTTCTGTTTTAGTAAAATAAAAATCTTGCATTCCTTAAATGGTGAAAATATAAAAACCAACATTACAGTTCTACTCAACTCAACTCAACTCAACTTTATTTATATAGCGCTTTTACAATTTTCATTGTTACAAAGCAGCTGTACATGAGACACATTGACTACAAGCAAAACAATCAAAGTTGTACCTGCAAAAACAAGAAAAGGTTGAAAACACAGAAGACAGACACACCCACACACAAAACACTCCACACACACAACACGCACACGCACCAACACACACAGACACAGAGACACACACACACACGGATGCGCACACACACACACACAACACACACACACACGTACGTACACAGACAAGTACGCACACACACACACGCTCAGTGAGAGCACACATTTAGGATAAAGGAGAGAGAAGCACAGGTCAAATATAACAGACTATAAATTCCTATATGCAATATTAATTAAGTAAAACTTTAAGATTCTAAAGCAGCCCCCCCGGTCAGGCAGATAGTGCAAAAACAGTATGCAAACGGTGGCGAGGAACCCAAAACTCTAATCGAGAAAAAAAACCTCAGGAGAACCCAGGCCCAACCAGGGGATTCCAGTTCCCCTCTGGCAAAAGCTGCTGCCTCTGCACAAGCTCCAGAGAACTTGCACAACAAGGCTAAATAAAATAAATAAACTTAATAATAAAATAAATTATAGTTTAAGATTATCATTAATAATCTAATAGCATTTGAAGTTTTGTGGTGAAGACATGTCAAGAGACCGCGTCCTTCTTTATCCAGCTCTATCATCTCAGCTCTTGTCAGGTCCCCACTTCCCATTCTCCGCTCTACCATCAGGTCAGGCCATGAACTGCATCCTGCTCGCTGTGGTAACCTTGGAACAATGAGACAAGACTGGCTGAGAGTAGAGTACTGTTCTGTACTCTTTGATGCAACAAGTACATCAGTTGTGTTTTTGGTTCCGGTTGATCTAACTAATGCAGCCTAAACCCTCTGAAGATTTATATTATGGAAGAGTAGTGTATGCAAGATTAAAAAGATGCGTCTTTAGTCTAGATTTAAACTGACAGAGTGTGTCTGCCTCCCGGACAGTGCAGGGAAGACTATTCCAAAGTTTAGGCGCTAGATAGGAAAAGGATCTACCACCTGCACTTGATTTTGAAATTCTAGGTATTACCAACTGACAGGACGCCTGAGAGCGTAATGCACGTGAAGGACTGTAATACAAAAGGAGTTCATTCAAGTACTGAGGAGCTAAACCATGTAAGGCTTTATAGGTAATAAGCAAGATTTTAAAGTTAACGCGATGCTTTATAGGTAACCAGTGCAAGGTTGACAGAACCGGGCTAATATGTTCATACTTTTTTGTACGTGTAAGAACTCGAGCTGCCGCGTTTTGGACCAATTGGAGTTTTTGTAATAAGCCTGCAGGGCAACCACCTAACAGTGCATTACAGTAATCTAGTCTTGATGTCATGAATGCATGAATTAACTTCTCTGCATCTGACATTGACAGCATATGACGTAGTTTAGATATATTCTTAAAATGGAAAAACGCAATTTTACAGGTGTTGGCGACGTGGCTCTCAAATGACAGATTACTATCGAATAGAACGCCAAGATTCTTTGCTGACGACGAGGGTTTTATGGAACATCCGTCAATAGTTAAACAGTATTCTTGGTTGTTACTTATAGCAGTTTTCGGTCCAATAAGTAACACTTCCGTTTTGTCCGAGTTCAGTAATAAAAAGTTGTTACTCATCCAGTTTTTTATATCGACTATGCATTCCATTATTCGATGGAACTGCTGTGTTTCATGAGGCTTCGAGGAAATATAAAGTTGAGTATCATCAGCATAACAGTGAAAGCTAACTCCGTGTCGCTTTATTATATCTCCTAGAGGTAGCATGTATAATGCGAAGAGCAGAGGCCCTAAGACTGAGCCCTGTGGTACACCGTACTGGACTTGCGATTTGCGTGACACCTCATTGTTTATTGCTACAAATTGAAAACGGTCGGATAAATAAGATTTAAACCATTTCAAAGCTATTCCCTTAATGCCGACATAATTTTCGAGTCTATGTAGGAGTGTGCTGTGGTCAATGGTATCGAATGCAGCACTAAGGTCTAGCAGCACCAATAACGAGATACAACCTCGGTCAGACGCCAATAGCAGATCATTTGTAACTCTGATCAAAGCAGTCTCTGTACTGTGACATGCTCTAAATCCAGACTGGAATTCTTCATTGATGTCATTCCTTTGGAGGAAGGAGCATAATTGAGTTGAAACTACTTTTTCCAGAACTTTAGATATGAAAGGTAGATTCGATATAGGCCTGTAGTTCCTTAGTTCTCTAGGGTCGAGTTGGGGTTTTTTGACAAGGGGCCTTATAACAGCCACCTTATATGCTTTAGGCACATGTCCTAATGTCAGAGATGAGTTAATAATACCAAGAAGAGGATCTATAATTTCTGGGAGCATCTCTTTCAGTAGATTTGTAGGTATAGGGTCTAGTATGCATGTTGTTGATTTAGATGATCTAATAATTTTAGACAGCTCATCTTGATCTACGGTATAAAATAATTGCATTTTCTCCTTAAGGGCGCTGTAGTTAGTCTGTTCAGCGGGTTTCACTTCTGATTGCATTGTTATAATTTTTTCTCTAATATCTTGGATTTTATATGTGAAGTAGTTCATAAATTCATCACTGCTATGCTGATATACAGGATCAACAGTTAAGTATGTTTGTGTTGTCCTCCATGTTTTCTTTGGTCCCTACAGGACATTGATCTCTTATCACTTTTTTATGCATGGAATTGATCTTTTCCCAAAGAACAACAACATCATATCAAATATATACATTAGGGATGGACTGCTCCTTTCAAGAGCTTTTCTAACACGTACTGTAAGGATCTAGAAGGCCACTGATGAAGCAATGCCGGATAAATGAACAGACCTTTAAATATAACAATCATCCAGTTGTCTCCAGAAGGTCGAGCTCTGCTTGTCAAACGGTCCAAATGAACTTCTGCTGTCAAAGAGGGATTAACCTGCAACCCACCGAGTCTAATTCTCTCTGTTATCCATTAACCTAATGATGATGATGATTATGTGGCGCACACAGGGGTGATGCTGTCACACACTGTGTGCATTTAAACTCTAGTGTTTGTCATAAATGTCAGGTTGGAACAGGTTAAATAGCAGTCTCTTGTTGTGACAACATGCCCCTATTTCCATGATGGTGAGTAATTTTTGATGCAAATATCCTCCCGGGGTATATATACAGTATTCCACTTGACAAAAAAACACTATAGTAAATTGCAGTACCGTTCTGCAGTATAAACTAGAGTAAATGAATTAACTGAAGTAAATGCACTGTTGTCGTTGTTGCTATAGAGAATGTGAAGCTGAAGTCACGCCCTATGTTGCATGTTACAGTGGCCCCGCCATCTTGGGAGGAAAATACTCCACTGCTATTATTGTTTTGATATGTACCGTTACTTGTTTTGTTTGATATATGGAGAAATCGAAAGTGAAAGAACCATGGGCTTTTCCTGAACGACTCTACGTTGCAGTTTTAACACAGCAAGACCGACCTACCATCCTTATATTTCCTAATCAAACTAGAAAAACAAAACACTGCATTGAACGCACTAGCAGCCATCCTCCCAAGATGGCGCCGTCGATTAACAAGCTCTATAGTATCTACTATTTGCATTCACTGTGGTAAATTCTATATTAACTCTGGAACAGTACTGTAGTAAGGTCAAGAACACCAGTCCTATCTGGAAATGTCACTATAATTTGGTCTTTTTGTCATGTGTAAAAAGTCACATCGCGTTTGTGTTTGTGACGCGTCCGCGCTGCTGCTCATCTGAACTGCGGCATGCGTTCCTCCTACGCACATCCCGGGATTCTGGTTGCCATGGTTTCCCGCATCCCATGCGCGGCTCTGCTGTATCCAGCAGCAGGAGCAGAAAGATGCCAGCGCTTAGAGCCTCCTCAGCCATCTTTACGCCTGTAAATTAGCCGAAAGCACGCGAGTGATCGAAACGGCTGCGGATGGCGGAATAGCGAGCAGTCGGTCGCGTCGCGTTCCCTCTGACGCGTTGTGCGGAGCGTTATATTCTCGTGCACTCGGCTGACGCGGCGAAAACGGGGAGCGTCTCTTAACGCGCAAGGTCGGCTCGAGTTTTGCGCAGATTCCACGGGAGCGTCAGGAATGAGTATAGAAATCCCCGCGGGCTTGACGGAGCTTCTGCAGAGCTTTACCGTGGAGGTGCTGAGGAACCAGCCGGCGGATCTGCTCGAGTTCGCGCTTCAGTACTTCACGCGCCTCAAGGAGAACGAGAGCCGCGGCGGCGCGTTTGGCAATGAGCGCAACTCGAGCGGGCGAGCGGGGAAAGCCGTCAACTTCTGCGAGGAAGCCATGCAGATCGACTCTGAAAACGGCGACGAGGAGGACGACGACGACGACGAAGAATTCGTAGGTAATGAATGTTTGCGCGCGCGCTTCTCCTGTCATCTGTGATGATGCATAATAATACGTGCTTGATTTCACACATTGACCTGCGCTGTAGTTATACGTGTTTAATTGATTAACACGGCCTTATGATATAATGTCAGTGTCGGTTGAAAGAAAGCATCATAAAAAAGCGATGAGCTCTTTGTAAAAGATGTCCGTCAGTCAGCTGTGAATGATATATTAATAATGAAACGCGCTTTAATTCACGTGCATGCCCAAATGAACCTTTTCTGGATTAAATGATTCAGTAAAAACCATCAGGCCCTGAACAGAAGGCCGCAGTCATCACAGAAGGCACTTGTATTTCAATGTGTCCTCAAGTGTGTATTGTTGTATGTGTTTCCATGAACCATAAATGTCATTCATATGTTATAACAAAGACAAATCACAGATGAAATCTCTTCTCCTAGACATCAATGGAAAGCAAATGGAGACTTTTGCATCTCAGATATTTCTCCTGAAAAGGCGTCTCCATTAGAAGAGATGTCAACAATGTGTGGAACTGAGCTCAGATTGGCCTCGACTGCAATCAAAAGTCAATATTGTTGAAGATCTCAGTATCATTTCTCATCAAATTGACTCAAATCCAGATGATTTCACCTCTACGATCTACATTCGTTTACACCTCCAGACTCTTCATGTGTTTACACAATTACACTCTCATTTGATTCTCTTTTCTTTTGGGTGAAACATCAGAGTTGATATTCAAACAGTGAACTCCATCAAATCTCCTGAGCTGTAAAGGAGCATCAACTGTGTGCACTAACATTTCTCTCTTGCTTTTGCTCTTCGCCAGCTCCGGTCATTAACAGATTTGTCAGACGAGCTTCCGGTAAGTTGTTCTTGCAATTTTCTGTCAATATAATTGCTTATTCAGCTTCAGGAGTGGGTTGATTTAATTTACTGCCGTGAAATATTCTCTTCGAGCTTGTTAAACATGGTCATGTTTTATGACTGATGGATGGGAGAATTCCCTTCTTTACTGGGCTTTAATTGACTTGTGGAAGATGAGTTTTGTTTGCCATAAGCCATGAGAAAGTGTTTTAGAACGTGTGCCGTCGTGGATCATTTAAAACCACAAGTGGAGATGAATGGATGTGTTAATGTAGCGTGTGCCGTCAGAGCTGATGGACTCTCAGAAACACACGACACAGATCGTGCTGGAGCCACACAGGAAGAAATGTCTTTATATTGTGTTCTGTAGTTACAGTGACGTTTTACAGACAAATCTACTTTCATAGAAACCTCTCTTCTCTGTCTGGTTCATTTCACCGAATACCTCTTTGATAGAACTGCATGAATTTTTCTTAGACTGTTGAAAAGACAATGTGTCTGATATCTAAAATGAAAAGATTTCGATCGGACTACAGTTCTGAAGTTGCCATTGACAGTGCAATATGAGGTTTTCTTGACCATTTACTGGATGTGTTATACGTCCACAAACTGTGTAGAAACCGACCGCAGTTAAGAATCGAACCTGATGTGGGCATGAAAAGTTAAATGGATCCAAAGAACTGAGAACATGAGAAAAAATTGGAGCATCGAGATTGAAATATAAATGTGGTGAAATCTCTAACCACAACAGAGTTCTAGACTGTTCCTGTACAAGAAAATGTGTATATTTTTGCGTATCATTCTCCGTTTATATGAAGAACGTTTTTTAGTGAATAATGATACAACAGCACAGAAATAGAAAACTTGCAAGAGTCAGAAACTTTTACTGAACTTGTTCTCAGACTCCACAAAACTCTAGGGATGCAATGTCAAAATCTCACTGTACGATAATACCTCGGTATGACGTCTCCAGTACGGTATTTATTGCAATCTTTAAGATGACAAATGATGACTTGGAAACGTGCCATAAGCATCCTCTTTTCTTCATCCTCCAATCATAGCTGTAGAGGTGTTACAGTGTGAGATGGGTCAAATGAGCTAAAAATCCCTTTTATCAAATAAAATCATTGCACCAGATGCCACATTTGTTGTAACACTCTCTATGTTAGGTCCGTAAGACCTTTCGTTTCATACAGTCATGTGACCACCATAATATTGAGACAATTTTGCTGTGACGATAACGCGATAACCATAATATTGTTACATCCCTAATAAAGACCGCTGACAGCTTGAAGCGCTCTGTAATGCATCACTGACTGGTTTGATCTCTAATCCTTTCATTTTCACATTCAAGTCTGTGCCGAGGCATTTAACCCGGATGAGGATGAAGAAGACAAAGACGCACGAGTGAGTGTCCTCTAAAAATCTATTCTACGTTTGCTTTGAGTACATGCTTTACATCCCACAATGCTTTGCTGTGCCCACAGGTCACTCACCCTAAAACAGACGGGCAAAGACAAAGACTTCAGGAGGCCTGCAGAGACATCTTACTGTTCAAAAACCTGGACCAGGTGAGATCACAACAGACCAACAGTGCAACCAACCACTCAGCTGTGAGCTCCACGAGTGACGAAAACATGACTCAGTCCTAAATGAAATCCATCTCTTAAATGTCCACTTTTGTGATTGACTGTATGTCATTCTCACGGGATTGATTTATTTTTTTACCAACAGGAGCAGATGTCACAGGTGTTGGACGCCATTTTTGATAAGATTGTGCTGACGGGGGAACACATTATCGATCAAGACGACGACGGCGACAACTTTTATGTCATCGAGAGGTGAAGAAAGCGCCGGATCGGCCTCCTGTCGTTCAAACCTTGAACGCATCATCATCATCATCTGGTTTCATTTCTAGGGGAACGTTTGACATCGTATTGAAGGCGGACGGCACCACGCGGACCGTGGGGTCTTATGACAACCGTGGGAGTTTCGGAGAGCTCGCCCTCATGTACAACACGCCCAGAGCGGCCACCATCATCGCTACCTCACCCGGAGCTCTGTGGTGTCTGGTGAGCGTCATAAACCTGACAAACCTATTTCACATCACATTCACGTATTCAGTACAGCTTGTGTTGGATCAGAGCAGAGCCGTTGGAGAAGAGAGTTACGACACACTTTGATCTCGCTCCCGTGTGGTCGCGGAGCTCTCAATCGTTCCAAACAAATCCGTGCTGTCAACCTATTTGAATGAATTTTAGCGGGACAGACAATAGCAATTATATTTGCATAAATTTTGCTAAATATATTAGCACATTGTGTACGTACACTGAATACTACGTTGAGTACATTTATAGCAGCATTTTGTCCAGGGAGTATAAGATAATATAATAAATATAAGATTATAAAGATAATAAATAAGATCTATGAATGTAAGATATGTCCGCCAACTCGATAAAACGTATAAACATGCCGTTATTTCACCAACTGTACAGTCAATGAGTTTGGGAGACACTGAAATGAATGGGCTTCATGGTCGCTCCATGACACGAGTTACTTCCGCATTCCATTCTCCCAACGGACAGTGTCGTAACTCTGTTTTTCAACGGCTCTGGATCAGAGCGTGCTCTCTCTTTTATCTCCCCATAGACTTTCTGACGTTACAGTACTGATGAACCCTACACCGATGACTTCTAACCCAATTCCTGAAGTCAACATTTTATATTTTCAGGATAAAATACAAATGTGTTTGGAAATAAGTGATCAAATTCAGTCTTCGCTGGTGTAAACTGAAGTCGGTTTTTAATCATTTCGCAATCGATCGTTTTGTAATTTTTGCAGGATCGACTGACGTTCAGACGGCTCATTGTAAAGAACAACGCAAAGAAGCGAAAAATGTACGAGGCTTTTATCGGGACTGTTCCACTCCTCACGTCGCTGGAGGTTTGAACACACGCGTGCACACACACTTCATCCGCTGACATCACACTACTGATATATTAGTCACTCACTCGTTCATTCATTTTTCAGTTTAAAGTGCGCAAAACACCTGTCATTCAACATATGACATTATGCAATGACTTGATCTGTCTTGTTTAAAGGAATCAGAGAGAATGAAGGTTGTCGATGTCTTGTCAACCAAAGTGTACGACAGCGGCCAACGGATTATCGCTCAGGTCTGGAAGTCAATTCAGTGAATAAAAATATATATTTTTTAAAAACATTTGGCTTCATTGAATAGATATGACTTTTTGTTGCTTAGCTACTACTATGATTTGTTTCATTGAAATGTCCTGGAATTATTTTGTTCGAAAGTTGTCAGTTAGATTTTACGTCCAGGTTATTGTTGTTAACGTTATTTGTTTTCACAGGGTGATTTGGCAGATTGTTTCTACATCGTAGAATCAGGACATGTTAGAATCACTATGAAGAGAAGTAAGGTGAGTTTGAGCGTTTAGATCTGAACGCGATCCAAGATTCAGCATTTTCAACACGGTTCAGTTCAGGCAGGGATTACTATGCAACAAACAAAACACAAATCTTTCACATGTATGTTTGGTCTTGTAGTCAAAAAACGAAACAGAAGAGGAGGAACTGGAGATCACCACGTGCTCTAGGGGGCAGTATTTTGGAGAATTGGCTCTTGTCACCAACAAGCCACGGGCAGCATCTGCATACGCTGTGGACGATGTCAAGTGTTTAGGTACTGCGCTTCTATCAGTCTGAACACTTTTACTGAGGTCTTTTCCTTCAATGTCACTTTAATTCTTTCCCTGACATTTTCTGTCATTGATTAGCGACATTGACGTGTTTTTCTGGATTTCGGGTAGGGGGTGCTGTTACACATCTTTTGAAAGACTACAGACTCAAAAACAAGCAAAACTCTTACGTTTTGATCATCGCTCTAAAGTCTTTAACAACAATGTTCGTTTTTTAGCTTTTAGTTCAAATTCCGTGCGTCTGAAATCGCCTGCTTCCATACTATATTGTAGGCGAAAACGAGTATGAGTCATGAGTCATGAGTAGTATGTTCAAAACCTCAGTATGCACAAAACAGTAGGCGAGAAACACCCGGATGGTCTACTGCTTCCGCCGAGATCGGTGAGTGTGGATCGGATGAACACTTATCTATCCCATGATGCCACGGGAGCTGAGCAACGGTCACATTTCAAAAGTAAATATAGCGGAAAACTTCAAAGCGGGTGTCCGTTTTTAATATGTAAGTACAGATGAATGAATTTCTCGTGAATAAATTATGTTTGTAGTACCGACGCCAGGTATAGGTTGATGTTAATACGTCAGAGGTCAATAAACACACGGGTCACATGACAATAAAACATGGCGGATGCAGTACGGCCGAAATCTATTCATACTACCCCCACACATGCTATATAGTAGTGGTGGGCGATACTGTAAAATTTAGTATCGATACCAAGTAAATGCAGGGCCAGTATTGCCGATTTCGATACCGATACTTTTTACTTTTAAAAAGCATTCACTTGAAATTACATTTACTTTCCTGTAGATGAAATGTCATGATTTATCAGATGAATGCATCATTAATATGCTAAATCTGAATACATTTTCATGACCACTAAAATATTTTGTGATTTGTGCTCTTAATGTGCCTGTGGGCTAATTAATCATGTAGATGTTAAAACACTGGACATCATTTAAACCAAATAAATCTATTTATTTAGTTATTTATTCCTGTAATCGAATTTGCAAACATGAACTCTGCACCAAATTATTACTGGAAAATAGTAACAATAACAGATTAACAGAACAGAAAAACGATATGTAACAAAACAATTTCTCGTTATCCCAGTACACAAAAGTGCACAAAATTATTACTCAAGAACAACGATTTTAAAACTGCTTTTCCTTGTTCAGTGTTATGTTTAGACAAAATAATAGAACAAATTAACATGTTTCCCTTTCACTACACTTTTTTAAGTGAATTTATAAACAAAGTGCACACTATCTATTTAAGCACTTTATTTACTTTGTCTCTCAAACAATAAAGTACTTTCAATCTTTGGCTTTTTACCCCCAAAGGCCCACTGCCATACATCGCAGTTCGCCGTGTTTTTATTCACCGAGGTGATAAACTCCACACGACGCTCCTCTTCTTTTCGCCGGCTGCAGCTGCGTCTGCGCGCTTGCGCTTGGCGCTGCTGAGTCACGTGATAGCGGACTTCAAAACACAGCAGGGCAGGAGGAGCAACGTGTGCAAAACTAGGTGTATGGGAAATAGTTTTTCTTCATTATACAATTATTAGCTACATTAGTAAATAAATAAAATCAGTAGTAAAAACACATTAGTATCGATATTTTTATGTTAGGATCGATCCTTTTCGATACAACCTCAGTATCGAAAGTATCGATACTTCAGGATCGATCTGCCCACCACTACTATATAGAACGTACTTAGGTAGGTACTTCATTTAAATCAGTACGTACTGTCCCAGTATGCGATTTCGGACGTAGCAATACTTTCTTTTTTAATAAAGCTTTCCCACATCAAAAAAAGAATGAAGTTGGAACATGAACAAAAAAGCGGAGGCTTTGTTCGTTCTTATGATATTTGAAATGTTTGCATATTCATGCAAAACATATCCTGGGGATCAAAATGGTGCAGCTGGCTGGTAACTTTATTTTAAACGCTCCTGGGGAAGAAGCTCATGAGAACCCGGCCGCTAGAATCAAAACATCAGTACTGCACTGTTTTTCTGTAAAGCTGCTTACCGTCATACGAAAGAACCGTGTGACCTGAAACGCATCACGTCTGATCTCAAATCAATTCTGTGTTTATTTGCGTGTTGTGTGTTTTACAGTAATGGACGTTCAGGCGTTCGAGAGGTTATTGGGTCCCTGCATGGACATCATGAAACGGAACATTGCGAATTATGAAGAACAGCTGATGGCGCTCTTCGCGAGTCACATGGCAATAGATGAACAGAATGCATGAAACACAATAAACATCACAAACAATAAATGCAACATGAAATGATGAGAGAGCGGTGAGTACTGATGACTGAGATCACACGTCTTCACATACGTCATAAGCTTGAAGTTATTGTTTTTTGCAATCAATAATCCGAATTCAGTAGATGTGAAAAGCCAAACGTGTGAGGGTTTGACTTCAGGACGCACAAGGTTTCTCTCACCGGGCACATGTTTGGGATTTGGTACTGTTTATCTACATCTGCATCTTTATTTGGTTTTTGGTGTTTGTTCACATGAGACACAGAGACGTTGCCTGCATCTCTTACAGTGAGGTTCAGATCAAGTTTGCATTTGTTTGCAAGACTGTGTTATTCTCATGAACACCTGACGTGACACAATTGGTTGAGCACAACTGAATTCAGCAGCTGAAGTTTGGAAGTGCTTTGTCAGACGCTTCATGAATTGAATTCTGATAACAATATGCCGATGTATAAAGTCAACATGGAATGTAAATGGACATGTTTTACGGTCTTATTGTGCATGATTCACTGGGACACATGATTTCATGTCTTCATACTTTTCCTTTAAAACCCACACAGCCTCGGAAACGACTTACGTCGCTGTCCCTCCCCGTAAACCATCTGACTCTTTCACATTCCAGTCAGCTCTCCATAGACTTCATTAGATGTGAAGAGTCGGGTTCCAAAATGAGATAACTCTGTTTTTATGTTTTTTCCAAAATCTAGTTTTTTATCATGTTTTTATTGTGTTTTATTGTGTTAGTTAGCTGTATTTTTTTGTTTTTATTGCATTTTACTGTGTCAGTTAGTTGTATTTTTTTGTTATTATGGCTTAAATCAAAACAAACCAACTGCAGTTTGATTGATATTAATTGGAATGCACAATAAAAAAACATGATTTTTAAAAATGTTTTAAAACGGAGTTATCTCATTTTGGAACCAAACTCTTCATATGTACATAAGAGTTATTAGTGAACGACCTTTCGTGTTGACTTTATTTCAGTCAAATTCCAAACATATTGCTTGAGAATAAGAACAGGAAAACAAAAGAAAGAGAGCCACATGTTTGAATATTATTGCACTTTGAAGCCAGTGTTGTCATGACATTTATACTTGCACACTTCTAAATGTTTTCGAGCTCCTTATACTGTTAAACATAGAAATAGTGACTATAGACATCGTGTATCTTTACTTTCTGTTATGGTGTAGCACATTTTTATGATTTGGTAACATCACCACCGCTTGACGCATCTGTTGATGTGAATCATTTTTGTATAACTGAAGTATTTCGCTGATTTTGAACTGAGACTATTTAACATGCACAACTTGTATCTTTATGTAAAGGATCTTGAATTTCTCAAGTGTTTGTTTAGTTTCTGACCACTTTTCTGTTTTTGGCAGCATTCGTTCTTTATTCATTGTTGATTCTGCGGGATTTTGGCTTTAACAGTCTCTATTCTCATGGCTGTCTACCTCTGATATGAGCGACACAATCATCATCCCTTCTCCTCATGTAGATGTCAACATGATAACATTTCCTTTCTGTTTTCCTTCTACGTGTCTGTGCGACTATCTGCTGCCTAGTAAATGTCCTGAAAACCAATCAAAGGTCTACAGTCTCTCAGTGTAAGAGAGCTCAGCATCTATCTGACTTTCCATTCAAATAAAGAACAGTTTTGTATTGACATCATATTGTGATTACTCTATGTAAACGGTATGTGTGATTTGTTTTTGTTTTTTTTTAATTTATGAATAATCTCAATAATGCATCGAAATGACATTATACCAAAACCTTCCCGCATGGATGTCATATGTTTGGTAAAGTCTTGAATCTACGTTAAAGTCGTGTTATTGCGGTAAATAAGCTGTAATATTAACAATTTACAGCGACGCTTTGTGTTTGTTTATCACGTCTCGGAACCTCTATTTAACCGAAAGGGCGGGACTTAGTCGAAAAGTATGCTGCCACAACCAATGACATTTACGGCTGATGTAACGGGCATGCCGAAGTGACCAATCACAGACACAATAACAAACTCGTCACGCCAACTGCAGCGTCCAAGCGACTAACCAATCAGCGTCGAGTTCATAATACTGACGTGCGTCTCCACCAATAGGAGGCGAGATCTAAAAGTAAGCAGTCCTGCCTTCTCGATGAATGCCAGAGAGACTCGGTAATGGCGACAGGTTTGGTGAGTAAAAAAGTTCTTGAAATATTACGACGAAACGCAACGGTAATGTCAATGAACTTTATCCCGCGTGAATATTTCAGGCCGCGACGGACGCAGCAGTGGAAAGTTTAAAGACTGTCATTCATTTTTTTTTTATCGCAAATATCAACTTTGTGTTTTGATTGGGTCTTTTTTTCTTCTGTGTGACGTCTGTTGTTTGTTTGTTTGTGGTTTAGTTATTCTCGACCGTCGTGACAATAATTCAAAGGAAATCAGCCGTGTTTTCTCGTTTAAAGTATAATGAGAACAGGATCTTCATTCATTTCTGTGCTCTAAACGGAAGGACTTCATGTACCGTGTCTGAACTTGTTGACATTCTTTTGTTTACCTCTGACGGATCGCATCGGACTTCTGTTTCAATGGTTTATTTACATCATTTTGACATCTGTCAGACATCTGAAAGCTCGATGGTCTGTACACGATGTGTTTGAAATCAATCTCACAGCTGTTGATCTGTTTTTAGGATGTTTTTCGAACAAAGAGATTCTCGTTGTTGTTACAGTTGCATTAAAGGGGTTGTTCCATTCTTCAACGATTTACTTTTCGCAATAAAAATAATCTCAAAGCCGAAACCTTTTTTAAAACGGGCGCTTTTGTGGCGTTATTTCAAGAATGAGAAGAGAAAACGGCATATTTTCCATCCCGTGTTGTGAACAGAAAGAGTCGAGCCTCTCGTTTATTGAAACGGAATGATCGTCGATCGAGGTGATCGATTAGACTGTCAACGGTGAATTTTGGTAGTTTTGCTGTTTTTCTAGCGCTGTTATTGATCTGCTGTTGTTACGCAGTTATGAATGAATGAGCTGCGCTGCGCATGCGCGAAGTCCCGAAAGTTTATTAAAAGCGTTTGCGTGCGACGCGCATCTCGTGACCGCGCTTTACGAAACAAAACAAAAACTCGTTTAATTTCTTACACAAATGTTTTCTATGTAAATGCATTCAAACGGTCAAATGGATCTTATTTGGGATTTTATTTTGTGTGGACGTGATAACAGCGGTGAACGTGCAGAAACAGCGGCCAAGAACATATTACACAACAAGAACTGTGTGTGTGTGTGTGTGTGTGTGTGTGTGTGTGCGCGCGCGTGTGTGCGCGTGCGTGTGCGTGTTTGTGTGTGTGCGTGCGTTCATGTTTGTATATCCCGGTGGGCAGTGTTGGGTAAGTTACTCTGAAAAAGTAATTAATTACTAGTTACTAATTACACATTCGATAATGTAATTAGATTACTGTACAAGTTACTCTCTTCAAAAAGTATTTAATTACTTATTACTAATTACTTTCTATATCCTACATCAACGTTGATGAGTTAAGTGATTCAAGGATAGACATGAAACGGCTCTTTTAATTCATTCAAATAAATAATATAAAACTACATAAAGTATTATTATTAATTACAAATGTGAGAATTATACATTAAAGCACGGATTTTGAAGTTAGACTTTGAATTTTGATGTAAATTCCTCTTCTGCACACACATATATTACACAAAGTATTTACTTTAATTACATCAGAAGTAACTGTAATTAAATTACAGAAAAAAACAAGAGTAATCCCTTACTTTACTTTTTCAAGGGAAAGTAATTAAATTACAGTAACTAATTACTTAGTAACTAGTTACACCCAACACTGCCGGTGGGGACCTAAACCTGAATGCACACCAACACATGGGGACTCGTGTCACCGTGGGGACCAAAATTGAGGTCCTCATGGGCAAAAAAGCTAATAAATTGTACAGAACAATATTTTTTACAAATCTAAAAATGCAAAAAGTGTTCTATGATCTTTAGGTTTAGGGATAGGGTTAGGGGATAGAATATACAGTTTGTACAGTATAAAAACATTACGCCTATGGACTGTCCCCACGGAGATAATAATAGTGTGTGTGTGTGTGTGTGTGTGTGTGTGTTCATGTTTGTATATCCCGGTGGGGACCTAAACCTGAATACTCACCAACACATGGGGACTCGTGTCACCGTGGGGACCAAAATTGAGGTCCTCATGGGCACAAAAGCTAATAAATTGTACAGAACAATATTTTTTACAAATCTAAAAATGCAAAAAGTGTTCTATGATCTTTAGGTTTAGGGATAGGGTTAGGGATAGGGGATAGAATATACAGTTTGTACAGTATAAAAACATTACGCCTATGGACTGTCCCCACGGGGATAGTCAACCAAAGCCTGTGTGTGCGTGTGTGTGTGTGTGTGCGTGTGTGTGTGTGCGCGCGCGCGCGTGTGCCTGTGTGCGCGTGCCTGTGTGCGCGTGTTCATTCATAAGTTGTTCTTATTCATATATCACTCAATTATATATAATATAATATACAATATAATTATCACTTGAAAAATAAGAACACAATTGTTGAATTTTTTCAATACTGTAAAATGTTTCTGAGGAGAATTTTCAGTATGAGAAGAGCAGAAGAATCAGGTAAAGGGTCTTAAAGTGACAGTTCACCCAAGAATAAAAAAATCTTTCATTCTGGTGTCATTTCTTTGTTCCACAAAAGAAAGAGTTGTGAACCACGTGAGGGGGAAAATACGCCGTTTTTATTTTTAGCTGAACTTTAAGTCCCCATAACCCTCAAATGCCAGGAAAACTCTGGGACTAAACTAGTTTGGAAACCCATTTTGCTTTCACTTGATCATTTTGTGTTGTGTTGTGTGTTTGTAGTCCGGTCAGCTGATCTGTCATAATATGGTTTGGGAAGTGAAACGTCAGTCAGTCCCTCAGAGAGTTCAAGACGTTCAGGTACAGAGCTCGGGTATGGACGACACCTTTGACCTGCTCAAGTGTAATGAGCGCCTGCCCTCCTCACCCGGCTGCCCATCTAACCACACACACATGGAGTACGGTAAATACATCACTGTTACACGACTCTCTGTCAGATACTTGAGGTCAGACATGAAAACAAAATCCAAACATGTGTGCCGAGAGTGGAAACCTGTCATGTTCCAGTTGCACTGAGGGTTCATTTCTCTTCAGATGACCTGCCCGAGCTCCAGGAGGTGCGGGATGACCAGACCACAGTGGGCGTGTTCCAGGTGACCCCGGGCGTGTCACATGAGGAGGGGCGGAGCTCTAAGCCAGAGAGCAGCGCATCAAATACGAGCTGGCTGACGGAGCTGGCCAACATTGCGACCAGCCCTCAGAGCCCCCTGCTCCAGAATGACCCGCACAACCGGTTAGAAAATCCTCCACTATACACTGGGAAGGACTGTGATTTGTGTACATACTGATGTGTAGGACTGGCTAAAAAATATCCATTCTTCCATTTTAATCGATCTTCAAATTAAAGAAACAATATCGATTCGGGAAATCCCCTAATCCATTCTTAATACATGTGCCTCAGAGAATATGATCTGTATTTCGCCTCTCGTCCAGAGGATGGCGCCGTTATTCAAGTTGAACTGTGAAATCGGTTTGATTTCTTGAAGGGAACTCAGGGTATAGAGAGATGTATGGCTTAATACGTTGTAATAGCCTTACACTACTAGCATTTGTCGTTAGAAACACATCAAATATATTCATTTCTTTAAAAAAAACCTAAATGTAATTCTCATTTTAACCTAAGGAGGCCGCCATGGTCTTTATCGATGACGTAACATGGTTGCACGCACAGGCAGCCAAACTGAACACAGACACGCTAATCAGCGCTTCAGTAAATATAAGGTGCTGTAGGATAAAATGTATATATATATAAATAATGCTGAAATAATAAAGAAAGAAAATAAAGACGCTATTTGGTGTATTTTCATACATTTTAATATTGTTTTTCAGAAACAATACAAACATAGATATTAATAACCAAAATCATTTCGAATTTATTATATACACAATTTTTTTAGCCATTATAAAATGCATTTTATCCCAATTTTGACTTTTTGATGTTGATTTATCAACCCTAACGTTATTGTCTTCTCTCCCTCGGTCATTAGCTGACGGGGGCTAATATTCACATGTGCTCTAATACAGAATAAATAAGCAAACCGCAAGCATCTTATTATTGTGTTTATCAGTATATTCTCATAATGTATAAAGTATAGGATAATGGTGGATGATGATGTCTTAAAGAAGGTCGTTTAAAACTATGATTTAATGCACGCTCACCTTGAACAGACGTCTAATACTGAAGGCATTCTTCTTTTATGGCAGGCAGTCTGGCTTGTGTCAAGAGGACATAGCGCCACCTACTGTCCCTGTGTGTTTGTATATCTGATCTTATGTTTGACGTCTCATATTTTACTGTTATATATGGAAAACGTGTGTGCGTCGCTGTTGCGAAAGAGAACAGGTTTAGGTTGCAACCATTTGACGTCACAGATTTTGAATGACAGCCTCAGAGTGAAAATATGTTTTCAAAGTTTATGAATACTGTGACGGTTACACTTTTTTTATTTCACATTTACAAAGTCAATGCCATTGTTCATATATGAAGCCATACATCTCTCTGTACCCAAGGTTCCTTTTAAACGTGTTTCAAGTGTTCATGAATTTAAAGTTGTTCATGATTTCACTGTTGCACATTTACAATGTTTTTATTTTTTACAGTAATGTTTGGATAAAAGTAACTCAAAACAATTGTGTGGGCTCTGCTATTCCATGTCTGCAAAACTAATATTTGAAATGAAATACTGATGACTGTGTGTGTGTGTGTGTAGGTCGTCCCCTGTTCACATCTTCAGCAGCAGCAGCAGCAGTTTACATTCCTACGCGAGACCTCCTCTGTGGTCCAGCAGCGCTCCCAGCCCCGCCCGCAGTCACATGAGAGAGCGCCGGCGCACCCGAGTAAGACCTCCGTCATTATCAATTATAACACACATAGTGAACAGAAGTAAAACTATTAAAACATCACTTATAGTTTAAATCGAATCAAACATAGGCCTAAATATTACTTGACAAACCTTTTTCAGAATATTTGGTTAGTATAAGTTGAAGCACTAAAATGATTCACTGCAAACTAAAAGTGAAACTGAATTAAACATAAATGAAACCTATGTAACCTATATGAAGCACATAACACAGTTGCAAAAAACAAATCAAAATAAACTAACAATATTTATTACACGGCTCATTGAGTGCTTGATTCTGATTGGCCAGTCGCGACATTCCAAGGATTGTTATGTTCAAATAACAAGCGCTCAAAACTAATAACACCTGTAACCCGGATGCTGCAAATCATTTTGAGAGGGGCAGTTTAATATTACACAAAAATGAATTATAAATATGTCTTTTAATAACATATATGTTATTATATTTACAAATGATTCAACCAATTTGCCTGTTCATGACGTTTGAAGCCCCTTCAGTGAGACACAAGACCCTCCGCTTCACGTCCTGATCACACTGTCGGGGATTATTTCTGCCATAACAACCGGCTGCCTGGACATTATCCCTTACAGAAAAAGGCTCATTCAAAAGCATTGTGTGTGTGTGTGTGCGTGCGTGCGTGCGTGCGTGCGTGCGTGCGTGCGTGTGTGCGTGTCACAGGCCAGCAGTGAGTCTGAATCAGGTATCTTCAGCATGTCGTCTCTGTCTGATGATGATGATCTGGGCTGGTCTCATTCATGGCCCTCAACAGCTTGGCACTGTTTTCTGAAAGGTAAACACACACACACACACACTCAAAGGTTAATGTTGGGATGCCAGCCTTTTTATCAAAGAAGAGGAGAACACAGCGCCCCCTGCTGTTATAAATGAGATGTGAACGTAGACGACAGACAGACGTGTGTCTGAATCAGGAGATTTTAGTCTCTTTTGTTCACACGAATTCAAGTGTACAGTACTTCAGACACTCAGAATGAATATTTATTATACTTGTATAGAGTATATCTCCATCAAGAGAAGACTTTCTGTCCGTCACGTATATAAGTGTCATTTCGGAGAAGTACCTAAAGCATCGACTGGAGGTGTAATAGACGTCTACTATTAGCACACTTGAATAAAGGTTGTCTCGAGTGTTTTGGCTGTATTTTGTTCGTCCAGGAACACGTCTGCGCTTTCATAAAGGTGTGAATGTGGAGTGGCAGGATGCAGAAGATGTGATGGATTCGGATGAAGATTCTGACGATGAGGGAGGATCACAGTCCAACCCCATGAAGGTAAACGATGAGCGCTCATTTCTAGAGAAATCCTCATCGTATTCATCAGAAACTCTGTTTGTGTCTGAAGAGTTACGGCTTAGAAGGTCTGAAGCTGGTGGCTCTGGAGGAGACGGTGTCTTTCGGTCAGTCCGTCCTGAAATTAACCTTTGACCCCGGTTCATCTGAAGCAGGCCTTCTGACTGCCGAATGCCGACTGGACCATCCGTTCTTTGTGAAAAACAAAGGTACGTTTATTTCATCTATGGTACGTTACAGCATGCGTGCAGATTGCGAGATTCATGTCTGTGGCGTTTGTGCGTCAGGATGGTCCTCCTTTTATCCGAGCCTCACCGTCGTTCAGCACGGCATTCCCTGCTATGACATGCAGATGGGAGACTTGTGTCTGCCGCCGGGACATCGTGACGCCATCAACTGTGACGATTCGGTGGTTTTCGACACTTTCAGGAGGTACGAGGCGCTCAGGTTTGATTTGTGTGGAGCATGTTAGGATGGACGTTGACGTGTTGTGTGTTGACTTGCATGTTCTCAGTTACGACTTCACGCCTCTGGACTCGTCGGCCGTCTATGTTCTCAGCAGTATGGCTCGTCAGCGCCGAGCTTCTCAGTCCAGCGGCGGAGCCGTGAGTCCCGACTGTGACAAACTAGAGGCCTGCGGCTCCGCCCACCACTCCCCCAGCAGCAAATCGCAGCGCAGCCATGCCTCAGTGAGCTCCGGAGCCACACCAACAAAGTGCAAGCGGCCAATGAATGCCTTCATGTTATTTGCCAAGAAATACAGAGTGGAATACACGCACATGTACCCGGGCAAGGACAACAGGTGTGTGTGTGTGTGTGTGTGTGTGTGTGTGTGTGTGAGTGCGTGGAAATGTTGAATGAGATAAGAACAATTAACAGCACTGACGATGTGTACGTTGCTTGTTTGTCAGAGCGATCAGCGTCATTCTGGGCGATAAATGGAAGAAGATGAAGAATGAGGAGAGGAGGATGTTCACCATGGAGGCGAAAGCTCTAGCCGAGGAGCAGAAGCGACTCAACCCCGACTGCTGGAAACGCAAGAGGACTAACTCGGTAATTCTTCAACGTTCTGCTGTCCATCATTCTGTGACGTATATGAAACGGATCTCTTCTGTGTCTCGCTAGGGTTCTCAACAAAACTAGTCTGATGGAAGCACCAGCTGGAGACACTTTCTCTCACGGACCGATGAAGCTGTTCGGGTCTGCACACTTGCTTTAGAAACACAAACGAAAGGTCGTGATGATTACCACTTGGTGTAAACTAGAGAAAAGAATTGAAACCGAAGGAAAATCAGATATATTCAATATTTAAGAAAATGTAATCCTGTCAACTAACAGTGCTTATGTGTGTTTTATAATCTTTAAAAAAAGAATGACTTATTCTTCCAAAGCAAGACGTCGAGTTCTTCTTTCAGGTAATCTGTATTTCTGTGCTTGAAAGGTGCAACCCTGTGGTGCTATTTTACTGAGGCCGAAGGAGCGATTACATATATATATTCAAATAAAGTCTATTTTTAAATGTTAAAAGAGGAAACGTAGATGTTAGCTCGTTTTTCAGCTGTTCACAATTCTAGAACTCAACTTGTTGCACAGACTTGGATGTATTGCAAACGCCAGCGAGCTGAGAGGCCTTGAATTGAATGTGACATCAGTCCAGCCTATAGGCCATATTCTCTGTGTGTGTGTTTATTCATGCAGCCATATTGTAGATGGAAGGAGTCACACACGCACACATTCTGTCATACACAGCACTTCAGGGCCATGCCTTCACTGCAAGTGTTCAGGTTTTGCACTTTATATTCATATATAACCTTATACAACAAATACATGTATACAAGCTGAAATATTGTGTAAAAATATACATATATATATCTTGATATGATGATGTATCCTTTGACACAATCATGGTCAAACTGAGCAAACTTGTGTTGTGCTTTGCGGGTTTGCCATGGGATTGCATTACAAATACATTTGTTTTTGTTAATATTGTACAGGTCCACGTTCCCATCCATTTCTTGCACATACAATTGTATCATATAAATAAAATTTTAAACTTACTAGCTTTATATTCACATTTTCAGTGTTTCTCTTTGTGTCAAACAAAGATGTGTTAAAGAAAGACTGGTTGTAGTAGACAAATAATGCTTTGTTGAACCAACTTAATAATAATAATAAAAATATATTTTCTTAAAGCGAGAACAGAGCGCTGCAGGGTGATGTGTGAATGGACCAAAATCAAGGGATCCTGGGACGGCAGTGACGTCACGAGTGGGCCCTGAGAACATCATCCTTACAAACCATTTCTAAAATTAATTTACTCAATAAAAGAACCAGCAGCAGAAGTTAACAAAAGGTCTTATGAAATATATTTTTCTTTTTTTAAATCCTATATTCCGTTTTCGTATAGGTAAACGTATACCCTATATCTAATAAACTGTATATTACTATATATACAGTATATTGTATATAAACTGTATATTTCGTAGGCGCTCCGTAGGTGCGTTTTGATATTAGTGAGAATTTGAAATTCAAATGGAACAGCGACTCGTTTGAGCCGTTATCCCAGGATTTGCCAAGGTTTGAGAAAGTACAAGCGTTCAAACGCCTTTACAGCGAAAACAAATTAAGCTCTTGATATTGTTTATATGTATATTGTATATATACTATATAAACTGTATATTACTATATATACAGTGAGGGAAATAAGTATTTGATCCCCTGCTGATTTTGTAAGTTTGCCTACTTACAAACAAATGAAGGGTCTATAATTTCTGCAATATTTCCCCAATGGGGTAAAGATGATCATGAGAAATGTTAAAGATCAGCCCAGAACTACACGGAAGAAGCCTGTTAATGATTTCAAGACAGTTGGGAACACAGTTAGCAAGCAAAACATTGGTAACACATTGGTAACACGCTATGCCACAGTAGACTGCACCCGCAAGGTCCTCCTGCCCAAGAAGGCCCACCTGGCTCGTCTTAAGTTTGACAATGAACATCAAAATGATTCAGAAAAGGCTTTGGCGAAAGTGCTGGCACTGCTGTGAGACCAAAATGGACTCCTGTGTTTGGAGGGAGAGAAATGCTGACTATGAGCCCAAGAACATCATGTCTACAGAGAAGCACAGTGTTGGAAACATTCTGCTTTAGGGCTTTTTCTCTGCTACAGGTATACAGGATGACTTCACCGCATTGAGGGGCTGAGGGACGGGCCCATGTACCGTAAAATCTTGGACGAGAACCTCCTCCCCTTAACTAGGTCATGAAGATGGGTCATGGATGAGCCTTTAACATGACAAAGACGCAAAACATATTGCCAAGACAACCAAATAGTGGCTTAAGGAGAAGCACATTAAATGTCCTAGCCAGTCTCTAGACCCTAGTCCTATAGAACCTCTGTGAAGGAGGCTAAAACTCCAATTTGCTGAGCGACAGCCAAGAAACCTTAAAGATTGACAGAGGAGTGGACTAAATGTATCCGGACACATGTGCAAACCTGGTGACCAACTATCAGAAATGTCTGACCTCTGTGCTTGCCAACAAGGGTTTCTCCACAAAGTACAAAGTTATGTTTTGCTTGGGGATCAAATACTTATTTCACTGACTGAAATGCAAATCAATTTATAACCTTTATATAACATTTTTTCCCCTGATTTTTTTTAATATTCTGTGTCTATCAGTTAAAATAAACCCACCATAAAAATTATAGACCCCTCATTTGTTTGTAAGTAGGCAAACTTACAAAATCAGCAGGGGATCAAATACTTATTTCCCTCACTGTATATATATTAGATATATTACTATATCTAATATATAAATAAAGTTGAGTTGAGTAAACTGAAATCATAAAACAAACACTTTTTTTAACTGTAAATCGTTAACCATTGTTAAAAAGAATATTCAATGTGTGTGATTTTAATGAGGTTGTTCAGTGAGAAAACAAGCGTATGTTACTTGTTTAACTTACACACACATTGGTTATTGTTTTCAGTAAGAATGTTAAGTACAGAACAAGCGCGTTTTACCTCACCTAACTGACACTGTTCACTGTAAAAAATCCCGTAAAAAAAAACAGAAAGTTTACGTAAACTGGAAAAACAGAAATATACCGTAAAATATTTCTTTTCTGTAAAATTAAAGGATAGAAGGAAATATATTCAATTGTTTTCCCCATTTTTCTTGTAAATGTGTTGTCTTGTTCTGTAACTTGCCGTATTTCAAATATAAACTGTAAAAAAAAGAAATATTGTTAAAAAATCTTGTTTTGTTCCCTGCAAAATTAAATGTTCCCCTGTTTTTATTGTAAAATTGCGGTCTTTTTCTTTCGGGTTTTGACCGTATTTTAAAAACACATACAAATTCATTTAAAAAAAGACATTTTATGTGACAAATCTGTAAAGTAATAACATAAAATTACAGTTTTTACAGTATATGTTCAGTTCTGTATGTGGATGTAAAGTTTATATTGTTTCACGTATATGTGCTCCGGTGAAGGGCAGGTGTCCATGACGTGTCTAGCTGTAGAGAAATGTCCGCGCCCACACGCAGGTAACTATGCGACCAACTGCAAGTGTTTTTGTTTTAAACATTGTGTAATGTCAAATCTCTCAATATCTACATCAGATACGTAACAGGAGTCTGTTTTCTGTTCGAACTGTTGGTCGACATCAAGCTTTGGAATTTTTGGAGCCTCTGTTTCTTTTAAGACAAAGCCAATGAAATGAAGAGGGAGGAGCTACAAACAGTCTGAAGGATTCGTGGAAATTGATAGAACTCATTTGAATAATTTTGGATGGAATGCAAAGGCACAAAAGGCAAATCTTAATCAGCTACAAGTAACCCCCACTGTGACATATCTATCATCAGTACCACCCTGGAGAGTCATACAACCAGGGGCGTAGCTACATGGTGGCCACGGCTACCCCTGAATGATGGATGGCCACCTATCTGGCCACCTCTGTTGTGCGAAGCAGTTTCAAGATGTGTGTCGGAGTTAACAGAGTGCTGCGCAGAACATTTAGCGTATGCACTGAAAGTAACGCGAGAACATTACCATGGAAGTTCATCGCGAGCAGAAGGATCGGGTCAGTAAAATCAGTCTTGTTTAACTAGATTTCATTCATTAATTACATTTTCGCGAAAGTTTAAGTTTGGGTACTGCAATGCTTATTTTCTATAAAAAATGCTAACTTATTTTAAAATAATGTTAGCACATGAAAGCATTGCAAATAAATTGTTTACTTTACGTTCTTTGTGTATGTTTTTGACCAGCAAATTATGTGTAATGAAGAATTTGTGTAAATTACAGTAGAAAAACTATGCACTCAACCATGATAGCTGCGTCCCAAATTGCACACTTATGAATTTAAGAAGAGAAGTATCGTCCCAAATGGAATACTAAACGGTTTTATACTAACCGGAAGTATATCGTTTCCCAGACGAGCGCAAACGACGTCAATCACACGGCATAATGCGTGTGAATAAAAATCAACGTGTACCTTGGATTTTCAATGTGACCGCACTACTCACACTATTTATACTACAAAATGGCGTAGAATAGTGCAGAAGTGTGCGATTTGGGACCCAGCTCCAGTGTACCCTAACCTAACTCTTTTTATTGAACATTAAGATATACAGGGGATACATAACATACAAAAAGGAAATAATATATCAGACTAAATAATATTAAATAAAGACATTATTCACAATAGGCTACATTTATGTATAAAAAATATAAATCATAAAAATATAAAATAAATAATAAACGCATACAAGAATCAACAGGCAATAATCCTTATAAGGAAACAACATTTTTTTCATTAGAATTTTATTTATCATGAAGTTTTTGGAATTTATGTTTAGTCCATCTCCTACCCTGAGAGGTCTATCTTGCTCATTCATAAAAATCACATTCTAAAGTGTTGTGAAATACATGAAGTAGGGGTGATATTTAAGGATTCTTTACCTTGGGAAAGTCTCTTAGAGCCTGAGCACCTTGTACTTCTGGAGACTCCTGAGGCCTTATTTATGAAACGTGCGTACGCACAGATTTGATCGTAAAGCATGCTTACACAAAAATCCACGGCAACGTTCATGTATAAAAACGGTCTTTGACGTGGAAAAGTGTTGAGCGTCACGTCAGGATCTGAGCAGACGTACGCACTTTTGCTTGTTCGAGTGCTGCAGGTCTTTGGAAATAGAAGTCATTCTTGTCGCTCGTATAGGATTTGGACATTGACTGATGCTCTTTCATAGATCAACGACATTAATTAGACATCATTAAAAGGCGCCTGCTTTTCTTTGACTGCTGACCCAAAGAACATGTTGCTTCCCTGTTGGTCACGATTCAATGTTGCAATTTCTAGTGTTGCATCCTTATAATGGGCATTTACTATTTTTTCATGTGTATATTAAAGGTCTTTTTGACTCATTCTATCCGTAAAAGAAATAGTGGCTAATAATTCTGCACACCTAAATATAAAGCATTTTTCACTTCAAGCCTTCGCTATTTGCTATCAGGGGCAGTCGTGGCCTAACGGTTAGAGAGTCTGCCAAACAGACACACAAAACATGCAAAGCGGTTGCCAAGGAACACAGTGTAGTTCCTCGGAAACAAGATCACATTTTATTTGCTATGTTTTATGAAACCTCGCTACATACCGTATATGGAAGAACAGTTTAAAAAAACAATAGGCCCAGTGAAGTCTGCGTTTACAGTGATTTTATAACAGCCAAGCGGTGCTGTCAGGAACCTCGGAGTCATATTTGACGAACAGCTGTCCTTCAATGATCACATTGCAAAGACATCGCGGTCATGTCACACCCTCCTACACCCCATCAAGATCCCTGCGTTCAGCAAACCAGCGGCGTCTTGTATTGCCTTCTCATAAGGGCAGTAAATCGCTTTCCCGCTCTTTCACAACTCCTTCCAAAGAAACTACTTCAAACCCATCTCTTCTGTGAATACTTGACAAATGAGTAAAAACACCGACCCTCTCTCAACAGGTATTGGTCTGGCTTTTGTTGAAACTAGAAACTTTGAATTATCACCTATTGTGTTATTGCTCCTGTATCACTTATTGCTCCCTGAACTCTCTGTAAGTCACTTTGGATAAAAGCGTCCGCTAAATTACTAAATGTACTAAATGTGCTGTCGGGTACAACCTGAAGTGGAGAAAAATCAATGTAAACCACAGCTTCATGGGGCTTATTCCTTTATTAAAACGTCTTTATAACATCATAGCTATAATCTGCACATGACAAGAGGATTAATACACTGAAAAATAACATTTTTTACTAAAATAAATTCTACGAGGATTTTTCTTTTCAAGTAAAATTTGCTGCTATAATTTAAGTACAAGTATCAACTGCCAAGGTGGTTATATCTACAAAATGTATTTATGTGGTCTCAGCACAAAATAAATAAGTAAACTTAATTTGACCAATTTAAATGGGTTTAACTAATAAAATTGAGTTGGATTTACTTATTTTGTTTGAGTAATTTTAATGAACAAATTAACATAAATCTGAACCAAAATTAGTAGATTTTATTCCCATGATTTATGTTATTGTAACTCAATTTTTTGGTAAAAACAGGAACATAATTGTAAGTGTTGAGGTCTCTTCATCAGACTGAATTGGAGGTCAGAGCGATGTTCCTCTCATCCGGTCATCGGTCTCCTCCGTAAGGTCCTTGAGCCTTCGAAATCACCTGCAAACAAGAGCAAAAAATAAATCAGTCCGCTCTTTTTTTAAATGCAGTTTATCCAGCCGTGTTGGAATTGGATCTTATTTTCACTCCCTTATCAACCTTTTCCACAATGCGCGAAATTACCCAATATGCCTTGTGATTGCGCGTAGGGCTGATGCTTGAGACTTCCGGTTCGCCATTACTTAGGCATTACAAAGTTAGCTTAAAAGCTTTTAAATGGACGTTAACATACTTTGGCGTCATTTAAAACGGCATAATGTCAAAGAGCAGCGTCTGAATGATTTCACAGGGGCCGCACGGCATGAGTTTTTAACCTAGACTGTTAAAACAACTTTGTTTCTCACTATAAGACCGAGCTGTCTTTAAATGTTATTTACTTTACGCTCTTGTTGCGTCACGTGGTAACACTCGTTCGTAAGGTTTTCTGAGCTGTGGCTGTTGTGACAGCCATTTACTGCAACAAATTCTTTGTGACACTATTTTTAACTATTAACAGAAATGTCCTCTAACATGGTAACAAATAAAAAACATCAAACAGGAAGTCACTCGCAGTAATGGCGCCCTCCATGGAGACGTCAAGAAACAGGTGGATAGAGAGATGAGTAGAGACCAAATGTGACCCTGGACCACAAAACCC